>NC_081419.1:52872011-53110759 GCF_949786415.1 Peromyscus eremicus
AGCTTGCTATTATTGGTGGGGGAAGGGGAAGAGTCAAGATTTGAGAGTCCTCAGATTTCAAAACAAAACATCTCTCTGCCAAATTTTGGTCAGCCTTTTCAGGACTAAGAAAGATCCCCTAGGCAATTGCACCAGGAGTTCATCAGGCTCCCTTGGGAATTCCACCCTATGCCTTTGGAACCTGGAGCTCAGTCAAGTAAAGCCAGGGCCTGCTTGATACTGATCCCTTTGAAAACGCTCCTAACTCATGGACATAGAAACTAGCTTTTAATTTGAGGAAGAATAATAACCAAGACCAATGCATCTCTAATACTGAATAGTCAATGTTCCAATTCCCTTCCTGGGAAACAAATTTGATTTATACATAAAATATTTTTCAATTAAAAAATTTGCACACAACAATTGGAAGGTAAGAAAGAAGAAGGTCCTGTAGATAGAATGTTTCTGCCTCTGAATGGGCAGGGAGGGAGCGGTACTGAGCCAGGTTTCTGGAGTCCAAGTCTGTATTGAGGTTTTCTCCTCGAAAACAACTGAACAAAGGCAGACCTTAGTGCTGAGACCTTGAGTCCAGAGAGCTGAGAAAGGAAGCAGAAATCAGACTTACTCAGACCCAGGCCCTAAAACAAAACATGCAGGCTTATTTCCTAGATAGATAGGACACTAAAGCATCATGTTTCTTCTCTGTAGTCTGGGATGGAGGAGAATATTCCTAGAGACCAGTTCCAGAAGAAAATTAGCCTAAATATAAAATCTTATCTGTCGGTCCAGCGGTGTTTTCCAAAATGCATCCCCTTTACTGATCCACACAAATTCAAAGATCACGGATGCCTCCTTCCCTAGCTGAAGTACTTGGCAGAATTTTGGAACCAGGATGAGAAACAAATGCCAAAAAGAAATGATACTGAGATCTGATTGCTCAACATTCCCTCGTAGAAACATAAACGCTTCTTCTGAAACGCTGCAGTCCATGCGGCCTCTTGACCAAGAAAGAGGTTTTAAAATGAAAAAGAACGGTTTATTCTGCTGTTCAATCCGTTGATGGCTCTAAAAGCTGAAGGGGGGAAGCTTTTAAGGCCCCAGGGTTCTCCCCTAGGGAGGCAGGCTAGGGAGGCTTCCTGGATGCGAGCTAGTGGAGGAGAAATCCAGAATCGTTGTAAATATTCATGTCTGGTGGTGGGGGAGGGAGGTGTGCCCCATCACTGGCCTCTCCCAGCTGCATCCACTCCCCTCAGTGGTGGTGGGGGGGCACAGCACCCGTCCGACCGTCCTTGGACAAAGGTGATCTCCCCACATTTTTTTGTTTTGTTTTCCAGTCTCTACTTAAGAAATCTTTTCCGTAGGCTCCGCGGGGAAGGGACTGGCTCTGGGTGTTCCCCACACACACCACCACCTCCCCTGCTTTTCTCTTCTTTCGTTTCCTAAAAGAGCATAAATAATTAAAGTTTGGCAGGGAGGAAAAGCTTTCTTGCAGAACTGTAGTGGTAATAAATGAAATGACTCAGAATCCCTTTCCCAGTCAGCTTTTACGAGAGCTGCCAGACAGTGTCTGTTCACGTTCTCCAGATACCAGGGGCGCCCTGACAAAGTTAAGGTCAAGTTAGTGTCTTATCTTGGGTGGCTCAAAATTACCGCATCGCGTCTACGCGCTGCGCAGAAAGCTATCGTTCTCGGAGCTGCTGGCCGAGCCCCGCAAGGCCGTGTGTGCTCCCTGTGGTTCGGGGTAGGACTCCATAAGCAAGGACGAGGACACAACCGGGGTCTTCACGGTAGGTTCTCTGGCGAAACGCGCGGGCCCAACGGCTGTGGATTTTCCTGTTGTTGTTGTTTTGTGTGTGTGTGTTTTCCGGGTGGGGACCAGGGCAGAGAGCTGGGGGCTAAACAGCAAAGCAGTCTGGGCCACGAATGAATGCTCTGGGTGCTGTGTGGGGGGCGACTTGCACGTTAAGGCGCGCGGAGGGGGGGTGCATCGCCCCTTCCCCAATGCGCCAGTGCGCCGCTGCAGATGGCGCACCCTCCCCTGCCAAAGCACGGCTCCCGCCGGAGCTGCGGTCGCCATGTCGTTGAACTTGAATGGTTCGTCCTTTCCATTTCCCTCTTCGGCGGCCAGCAGACTTCACTTTAGGGGTGACGGTGTGCCTTACAACCCACTCGGTGGGGTGAGCAGAGGGAAGGTGCGGAAAATTTTTTGCATCCTAAGGCATGCAAAGATTGGGGGACCCCGCCGCTGCCTCCCGTCCTAAGCGACCCCAGGAACACTGTGCAGTGTCTGGGGAGCCATTTTAGGAGACAGATCCAGGGGCGTCGACCAGGAGTCAGAAAGGGAGAGACTTAGACGAGGATGGAGATAGGAAGATAGATAAAAATGCGGTATGGGGCGGGGGGGGGGGGGCGCTCTGGGCTAGGAGAATGGTGCCAGCAGGACCCTGGGTGGGGGTGGAAGATGCAGGGAGGGGTCACATAGGATGCACAGCTGGGGTGAGAGAAAGCTTGGTGAGCTCCAGTCATCTCTGCCACAGACCTGTTGGCGCAATGTTGGGGGGAGGGGGGGAAGCAGACGTGGGAGGGGGCGGATGAAAGAGAGGAATGGAGAAAGGGGGGAGGAGAAAAAGAGGAAGGGGCGACATCAGCTAGAAAACAGATATTAACTCAGAACACTCGCCTTTTCTCTGTCAGTCGGCTTGGTGCACAGAGAGCACTGGACCCGAACTGTAGCGGCCTGGGGAAGGGGAGGGGACCAGCACACGGCCAGAGCGGCCTAACCAGGGCATAGGGCCTCTGTGCGGGGTTTCCTGGGAAGAGGAATACTGAGAAAAGAGACAAGCTGCTGCCTTTGGTGTTGGGATTTGGATTTGGGGATAGACTAGGGGCCGGTAAGCTGGAGGTGGGAGTCCAGGCCTCTTCTGGACTCCAGGGCGCAGCGGGTTGCTGCAGCTGGAAGAGAGGGAGGCCTTGGAGCAAGTGGATGCGGGCCTGAAAAGTCTAGTCGGAGCCAGGTGGTAGGTTCCAGTGGGGAGGCAGAAGCTCTCCAGAGAGCCCCTGGAGAGCCAACCGATCTCCACGGGAGTTGTGACCATCAAACCCAGGGGCTCCAGAGGAGTCCTGGGGGTATGGCACGAAATTGCTCAGGCCTTAGTGGGGCTCCAACACAGTGAAAGGTCTGAGGGACCTGAATACAGAAGAGGGTGAGAAGGGCTGAAACACCAAGGGCTTGTCTGTGGGCGGTGAGTAGGGCCCTTGTGCCTGTGAGGGTAGGACTTCACTTTCTTTTGTTCATCAGACCCCCGAGCTTTTAAGGGGGAGAGAGAGAGAGAGAGAGAGAGAGAGAGAGAGAGAGAGAGAGAGAGAGGATGAGAGGATGAGGGGACTGAAAGACTGGGGAAAGGAGAGAAAGCGAGTCCGAGACTGAGGCGATGAAAGGAAAAAAGAAGAAGACAAGAGAGAGAAAGGCAGTCGACTAGTGAAGAGTAAGAAAGAAAGGAGGGATGGGGACCAGGCGAAAAATCTGGAAGAGAAAGGGCGGAGTGGCACCGAGGCCCAGGCCAAGCCTAGCGCCCGAGAGGGGGTGGTTTTTCCAGGGTCTGCACTCCTGTCCCTGGTATCAGAACCCCAGAGAGTCAAATCGCTACCAGCCGGAACGCTCTCCGCGGAGAAATATGTAAATCAGGGCTCTCTGCGCCCTGGAGAGTGTCGCAATTACGCCCCTTGAACAAGAAGCAACAAGCTCCCAGCCGGTGAGCTACAGAGGGTGGCTGCGTCGGTCGCGGGGGAGGGAGCGGCTGCAGGAAAGGTGGGGGTGGGAACCTCACACCCTCACACCTAGTCCCCTGTGCCAGGGCCGGGGCTCCCCCCACCGCTCTCCGCTGCTCTCCCTTCCCCCCTTCCTCCCCCTCCTTCTCCCTCCCTCCTCCTCCCCTCCGGCCTAGGTCCGGGTACTTAAAGCAGCGCGGGCGGGCTAAGGCGGGCGGGCGGCCCAGTCCGGTGGCGGCAGATGCACCCAGCGGTGGCAGCCGCCGGCGGCGCGCAGGTGACCGGCCTGCAGCGCAGCCTGGTCAGGGAGTGCCCTGGGAGAGCTGGCAGGAGCTGGAGACCGATCCGCCCCCAGCGTGCGCGCGTCTCGGCGCCAGGAGCCGTCCCGGGGCGTGTTGGCGAGCGCTGATATAGATATAAGGACATTTCTCTCCATGGCGTCACGTGACATAATTACCACCAGAATCAATCAAGATGAATTGGCACGTCAGCGCCCGGTGGGGATTTTTGCTTAGTTGATCCTGGCCCAAGCCTCTTGTGCAATCGATGGCTCAGGTTGGAGGCGCGGGGAGCGGCCCGAGCTTGCCGGCGTGCACGCCGCGCAGCCATGAACGACTTTGACGAGTGCGGCCCGAGCGCAGCCAGCATGTACCTGCCGGGCTGCGCCTACTACGTGGCCCCGTCGGACTTCGCCAGCAAGCCGTCGTTCCTCTCGCAGCCGTCCTCCTGCCAGATGACTTTCCCCTACTCGTCCAACCTGGCGCCGCACGTCCAGCCCGTGCGGGAGGTGGCCTTTCGCGACTACGGCCTGGAGCGCGCCAAGTGGCCGTACCGTGGCGGCGGCGGCGGCGGCGCGGGGGGCGGCGGCGGGGGCGGCCCCGGCGGGGGTGGCGGCGGCTCCGGGGGCTACGCTCCCTACTACGCCGCGGCGGCGGCGGCGGCGGCGGCGGCGGCAGCGGCGGAGGAAGCGGCCATGCAGCGGGATCTGCTCCCGCCGGGCGGCCGCCGGCCAGACGTGCTCTTCAAGGCTCCCGAGCCGGTGTGTGGCGCTCCCGGGCCGCCGCACGGTCCCGCGGCCGCCGCCTCCAACTTCTACAGCGCCGTGGGTCGCAACGGCATCCTGCCCCAGGGCTTTGATCAGTTCTACGAGGCGGCGCCGGGACCCCCCTTCGCCGGCCCGCAGCCCCAGCCCGCGCCCGCGCCGCCGCAGCCCGAGGGCGCCGCTGACAAGGGCGACCCCAAGGCCGGGGCTGGTGGCGGCGGGGGCAGTCCCCTGCGCCAAGGCGACTCCCGGCCCGGAGCCCAAGGGGGCGGCGGAAGGCGGCGGTGGCGAAGTCGAGGGCCCCCCGGGGGAGGCGGGGGCCGAGAAGAGCGGAGGCACAGGTAGGCGCCCGGCGCGGGCCTAGGGGCTGGCCCGGGGCAGTGGCGGGGGAGGGGGGTGCGGCGGGGACCTCCCTCTGCTTGCGCCGTTTTATGTGCTACTTTATAAGCATTCGAGGGGGTTTATACATCCTATAAGATTTCCCGGGTCGTTGTAAAGCGTGTTTATGATAGGAAACCAATTTAGGTGGGCTTAAGGTAGACTTCGAAGAGGACATTAATCGCGGTGGAGAGCTTTCCCCCTATTTGGGTGGGGGTGGGTGGGTTGGGGACCTTTGAGGAGAGAAGGACATTGGGAGCCAGTTGGTGAGTGGGAACAGGGGAGTCTCCTGCCTTTCAGGGAGGGGGTAGGTGATCTTCGAACTGGACTTAATCCAAGTGTCTGGCTGACGCTCCGCTCTGAGTGGAGCAGATGCCTCTGGTGGGCGCGCTCCTGTCTCTTCTCCCTCGGGGCTCCAGTTTAGAACCTGCCTTGCCCTCTTTTTTCCTATCTCAGTGCCAGGCTGAAGTGTGTGTGTGTGTGTGTGTGTGTGTGTGTGTGTGTGTGTGTAGCGTGTGTGTGTGTGTGTGTGTGTGTGTGTGTCCGGGCGTGAACACATGTCCACGCCCGCACTCTCCTGTGCCCGCCCATATATCATCCCCCACGACGCAGGCAGGGCCTTTCAACGGCGGCAAGGGACGTCCCTACCCCGGCCGAGGCCTGGCCCTAGCTCAGTGGCCAGAGCGGGTGGGGGCCAGCAGCAGCTTCTCTCACCCCTTGGTCTCTTTGCCTTCCAGTGGCCCCCCAGAGGTCCCGGAAAAAGCGCTGCCCCTACACCAAGTACCAGATCCGCGAACTGGAACGCGAGTTTTTCTTTAATGTATACATAAACAAAGAGAAAAGACTCCAACTCTCTCGGATGCTCAACCTCACTGACCGGCAAGTCAAAATCTGGTTCCAGAATCGCAGGATGAAAGAAAAGAAACTGAACAGAGACCGTCTGCAGTATTTCACTGGAAACCCCTTATTTTGAGAGCTCCAGGAAGCGCCCCCTCCCCAGAGCCCCACTCACCCACCCTCCTCCCCACAGCCTGCCCTCCGCAGGCCCAATGTCCTTGGGTTCAATGACGCCTCTTCTCTGTGGAACTTCACGATTCCTTCTGGCGGTCAACTCGGGACCTCCCAGCGACCACTGCAGCCTGAGGACGAGGCCGGGGACTTGGCCGAGCGGATCCTAATAAGGGGAAAATGGTAAATGCAATCGTCCCTTTACAATTTTACCGCCAGTGTGCTGTTGTTGCCCCTCTCCGAGTCCTGGTGGACGCGGCGGGATCTGTAGGGAGCTAGGCCATGGGGCTAGAAGGAGTCGGTGTTTTGTTTCGAGTTTAAGAAATCCTTTTCTTCCCCCTCAGTGAACACAGATTATTTAAACTCTGGGAAATGTACCTTTGGGCATGAGTCACTGTCTTTTTGTGTGTGAATAAATGGTTTCTAGCAAAATGGAGGTTACAGCTTCAATACACTGCATGGATTTTTACTGTTTGAAGAAGTTTAGTAGCTAATCAGGCTGTCTTAGTGACCAGAACCCTGTTCCCCATGCAACTGAAAGCCTACTGGAGCACTTTTTAATCTCTTTGTAATGGGAGCTGTTCCTTCACACACACACACACACACACACACACACACACACACACACCCTCTAGGCTACACTGGCTTTAAAAATCATGTTGGTGTTGCATTTCTGAATGGGTGATGAGATCCAGCAATGCTGGTTGCCTTTTTTTCCAGGCAAGGAGGTTGAAGCAGTAGGAGTCTAAAGAGCAAATTCTCACCCCATCCCCACCCTTAGTCTAATGAACTTGGAATTTCTGGAAAGACAAAACAAAATTTAAAATTAATTAGAAGATCCAAATGATCTCTTAACAAGGTCAAGGAGCCAGAATTCCTTAACAGAAGAAACCTCTATGTGAGCGGGAAGTTTTGTTCAAAGGAAGTTAATAGGTACAGGAGAACATGGGGTCCTTCTGGTGTCATAGTGAGCATGAGGCAGGGAATGGAAGCCCCCCTACACACACACACACACACACACACACACACACACACACACACACACTGGACTAAGGCCAGGGGCTGCTCAACTGCTTCTCACCACATTTATCGCTTTAAGTTAAAGAATGTGGTGAAGGCTGCACTGCACTTTATGTCACAGGGCCAAGCCAGGCTGTTTACAAAACCTTGAACTGTCTAGACAACACCATAAAAGCCAAAGTTCTAAACAGCTTAATTGGGTTATATTATACACCTTCTGGTGGGCCCGAAAGAGATTTCCGCAATGTGCAATAAACGGGAGACGTGAGAAAAGCGTCCCTCTCTCTGAAAAGAGTGAAGTGGGTCTTATGACTCTTAACCTCTCAGAAACCCAAAGTCAAAATATAAATCCATACGATGCATGGCATCCCAGGCCTCACCTGAGGAAGTATGCTTTTTGAAATATACATTTTTTTAATTGCTGAAGCTTTTGGGGGGTAAAGAAAAACATAAGTGCATAAGTGTATGCCTTTGAACTTCCAAAATGTCAAGGTCATCACCTTTAACCTCTCTGAATAATTAGGCGCCTTAAAGTTCTTCTGTGATTTCTAACCACCACCCACTCTCATAATACATGCTCACACATCCAGACCCATGCACATATTTATGACCATACAGAATCATACTGGGGGTTCACCATAAATCTAAGAAAATTCCTAATTTCAAGATCAATAACCTTAATTTCCCTCCAAACATTGGAGTAATTCAATAGCAATTGACTTCTTAGGAAAAAAAATAAAAACACTTGTTAGATCAAAATGCCTATTAACTATTAGTAGAGCTAGGATTACTGAGAATTTTGGAGGCTCTTAGAGAGTTTCTCTTTGCTGTAAGGAAGAACTGCAGTCTTTAAAAAGGCATTTAGAGAGTAAGTTCTCATCAGACTTACACCATCCCTAGCATTTGAAAGCAATTTGCCACCCTGTTAAATAAACTCTGGCACTTTCTAAGATATAGAACAAAATAAAAAAAATTATATCGTTTTTTAACACATTTCTCAATCTTTGATAAAAGATGCAATAGAAACAAGTCAGACAATCAAATTATTTCTCTCAGAAAGGGATTATTTTGTTTAGAATCTGGGCACTGGTTTACATGTAAAAGCCCTAATAGTATGATCTTCCTGGGAAATTAAAACTGGTTGGTTTCTTTCTCTCTTTATCTTTCTTCTTTTAACTGCGTCTAAATGAGCAAGCTGTGTGCCAGCCAGCATACTCCAGGCGAACGCCAGAAATACTATTTTCCGTTTGCAAGAACCTCTACAGCCACACGAGGGCGCGCTCACGTTCCAGAAACCTTATTTGCCGAGAGGCTGCGGTACCTTATTTTTTCCAATACTAGATTCTAATAAGGGATCTTGGCCCACCCGTTAGAAACAGCCAGCAGTTAAGGTGTTTGCTGTCTCCTTGTTCTAAGCAGCCATGATTGTGAGAAGTTGTAGAGAGACAGAGAAAAACAGGCAATCAGTCTTCTGAAACAGGGAATCCCCTAAACGTTGTCTCCCTAAAGATAAAGCCGCTGCAAAAAAAAAAAAAAAATTCCTTAGTATATATATAACCTGATGGTGCTGAGAAGCTATTTTAAAAAGACAAATATCTGTGGTTTGAAATACGTCATTGCCACTGCGAGTTAATTAAATTAGGGGAATATCTATTTTCATGTTGGTTTGAGTGTGGAGAGTGATGACAAACCTAAGGTCCCTCCCGTCTCCCCAAAACCGCACGCGTCTTGTGAGCTTTCAAATGGCTGGGATGATTAAAAGGCTTTTGTTTAAGACAGATTAGGGCGTTGGCAACTTAGCTGAGTGTGTTCTTAGAAAAGAAAAAAAAAGAAAGAAACTCCATGAGGACAGTGGGCGTCGTTCTGGGCTGAAGATTTCAGTCCATGCATGGCTTGGTGCTACCCCTGGCTACCCTAGGCGCGGAGAGGGCTTAGAAGCTGGGGTGCGGGTGCCAGACTGGACTGATGCGGTTAGTGGAGGTAGTGGACTCTTTGTGAGGACATTTGGATTTCAAAGTGTTGTGAGTGGAAATGCATTTGAAGTAGCCTGGCATTGTACTTGACGGAATCCGGGCCACCTTTCCTAGTTGCCCGCTGACCTTGAGGTGCGCAGTTTGCTTTGGGCGCTAGCTCCCACAAACAGTTAAAATCGCTCCTGAGATTCACGGGCCCTGCAAAGCCCCGGGCATTGGGAAATGTCTGTGTCCCTCCGCTTGCATCCTTGTCCGCGGTCCAAAAGTGTGAAGACGGGGCTCCCGGACGTGGGCGGCTCAAAGGGAGGATGGCGGATCCCTTTCAGCCCCTAAGTTCCTTGAGAAGAGCCTGCAGCCCCCGGAATTTGCACTGACCTCTGTCTCCCTCCCTCCACTCGCCGGACCTCAGGCTCCGGGGCCGGCCGGTCCGCTAGTTCTCCCGGCCTCCAGGAGCCGGCTTTGGCTTGCGGGAGGCTGGGGCGCCATGACTCCCCGGCTAGGCGCCAGCGAGAGGCGTGGGTGTTCCCCCGCGCGGATACCCGGCTCCGCCTGTCTTGCGGCCAGTCCGGCTTAGCTCTTGTAAAGCGACCTTTCTTAAGGCCTAACCCGGGTTTCAGTTCTCGTGGGGTGAGACCTCCCTCCCCAAATGTCGTTGTGTTCCTTTGTAGGCGGCCCCATCGACCGCGCATCTGGCTGTGCGGGGCCCCTTGGCCTTGGCTGGCGGCCGCCGCGGCGGCCCACGGCTGCTGAGCGGTCTGCAGGGTCAGCCCAGCCGGCTGCGCCTGCCCACCGTGGGCCTGATACAGGCCAGGGGATGGGATCGGGAACTTCGGGGGCTGAAAATCTCCCCATCTTGAGCCGGCTAGGGTGCGTGGGGCTCCTTGACGGCGGCCACCGATCCAGAGGCGCCAAGTTCTCAGATTCCGAAGTAGAAGTCTTTTGTGTCTGTACAGAAAGAGCTTCGGCCCTCTTCGATCCCTTTCACTCATCTCTGCAGACCCCTTACGGAGTCGGTGGTAGTCTCCCAACTGCCCCCGCGATTTCTTTTCCCCCCTGGTGCGACAGTACACAGTGCAACCCAGAGGGGCGCCCTGGGGAGGCAGCTTTTAAATTTGTCCCTACTCATCCTATCTCCAAAGAGTGACAGAATCCAGGGGCGGCCCATAGCTTTAAGTCAGGGAGAGTCTAGGAGCCCATAGGTCCCCTTACTAAGGCCCAGAGCCTCCACCCCATCCTTCCAAAGAAGACAAGAGAGTGCAGATGCAATCCACTTCATTACTATTATGATTACAAATGCTAATTTCTTGCTATGGCGACCTTTTAAATTTTCCCTGGAAAGAACTGTGCCAGGGAGACAGGCGTCTTGTTACAAATAAGGGTATCCATCTCCTTTACGATGCAATATTGACTTATTATTAATACTAATTGCTGTAAATGATCTAAAGATAATTTTTAAAAAACACCAGCCACTACTTTAAACACTAAGCGAAAATAAAAGCTGGCCTTCAAGCTATTGCATTTTCCTCCCGATTGCTTTGTATCAGCTCTAAGGTCTTAAGGCACATTCTCTGTCCTCTCTTACAGTATTTTCATTTTGCTCAAGTTTTTAAATTCTGTAAATCTAACATATTGACAATTTTGGCCGCGAGGACTCAGTCTGAAGGCAGAAATTCGAAAGAGAAAAAAAAATAGAATTTTGCGAGAATAGATTCCATTTTTAAATTGACATGCACAATTTTTTTTCTGCCTTTGAGTGAAGATCCATTTAAACCCTAATTCAATATGAGACGACTTTGAGCTTGAAGCGATAAGGCACTGAAAGAGAAAGACCCACACACAGAGAAGGGAGAGCTGTCTCTCCAACTTCACTGAAGACTTACCAGCTCAGTAAGGAATTGCTTGTTTTTAGACTGGGTGTTTTCTTCGTGTATAAATAAAGATTATGAAAGGGCATTTGATGGGCATAAAATTCCTGATTAGATTGAACAACCCTTCCTTGCTTAGGATTAGGAAAATTGGGCAGTGGAATTCTGGGCAGCTCTCCTGGCCGAGATACAAGGCAACACAATGCTAAAGCGCCAAGCTGGCGTCAGGGTGACTGCCGAGAACCGTGCAGCGGGCACTTTGTCCGGCCCTGGGCACATTTAGCTGTAACTCAGAATTTGATCCCCACAATGCGAAAAGGGAAAATTTGAGGTGCTAATCAGTGGCTGTTAGGTTTGATCAGGATCTTAGCAACCTGGAGGCAAAAGTGTTTTGTTTTTTTTCCCCCCTATGCTTTACTTAACACCTCACACCCCCTCCCCAGCTTAAAAATAGCCAGCCCTGTGGAAAGGTAATGTTTAAGTCTCGGGCTTCACCACCGCGGTGCAGCAGCCAGAGCAGTTAAGAGGCGCCAGGCTTTTAACCTGACAATGATGTTGTATTTGAACAGCTGCGTAAAGGTTTAAAAGGTCTGTCTCATTGCCACCGTGGAGTTTTTTAAAAGGGGTTATTGTTTGGGCGAGGGCACTGAGAGGGGACTAGCCAATCGGTCCCAAGGCCGAAAATAACGTTCAACGCCTGTTTTCACCAGGCCAGGAGAAATTCCTTTAGGGGAGGGAGGGGGACAAAGGACTTTTGGGGGGAATTGAAATGTTTTTGTGAAGGAGCAACTAGGTCCCCCAGATCGCTGAGGCTCTTTAAGGAGCATTGAACCCCAAAGAAATGTTCTGTTGAGGCGGAAACCAGATTTATCCACAAGTTCAGTCCCTGGGCCTGAAATCCAAGGCCAGCCCATTCCTGAGTGAGTGTGGAAGGGAACACAGTTGTCTCCTCCGACTGAGAACTGGTTCACGGTCAGTTTCCGGGTCCGTTTCACTTTCTTGACCGCCTGGGAAGGGGCCCGGAAGGCCGAAGGACAGCTCCCATACACAGGCAGGGCCCCTGGTCCAGGGCAAGTCTTTGGAAATCAAGGTTAAAGCTCCCCGCTGCTGTCCTAAAACCCCGGCTTCCGCAGGGCGCCTCGCCCGCCTGCAACCAGAGAAGGAGGAGGAAGTTGTTCAAGTTTCTCATAAAACTCTGAGTTTCCATGGTGGTGGTGGCAGTGGTTGCTTTTTAATGAGCTGGACCACAACCCCAGACCATATCCTCTTTATAAAACTTTCCCTCACCAGAGGAAACGGAAGACTGAGATTCTCCCATCTCGTTCCCCTTCTGGCCCAAGCAAAACCTTGTCAAAGAATTTTAGGGATTGTCCAAAACTATAAAATTTAACTTGTGACAAAAGTATAGCTTTTAATATTTGACGATTTGTGTTAAAACAAAAATTGACCTTCTTGGTTAGTAGCGAAGAGGAAAAATCAATAGTATAATTTTCAATAATTCATAAAGCGAACGCCATTATGCTAAATCTTAACTATTAATCTTATCCTTTACAAAGTCTCGATTGATTTGTTAATAAAATATCTTCCCGTTTGTGGCAACAGCGGGTATAACTCTTTAAAAACCTTCAGAAGCAAGAAAATTACCAAGTAGCCCAAGAATGTAGATGAGAATTTTATTGATCGCCCTGATTCTTCTTAATATGTATTAATAAATTCCACAACCTTTTGTACCTTGCACTTGTCAGAAACCAATGCTTTTACAAAATCCATAAAAGGAAAACATATTTTTCTTTGCAGAAGACTCAAATGACACCTCTGCTCTGCTCTCTCTTCGCTCTGGCCCGGTTTTCTAAAACTTGTGGAGTCCGAGGGTCAGAGTTTCCCCCTTTCTTTTGAAAAAATATTTTCTTGTGCCCTTCCTTCCTCCCTGTCTTGTATTACGAGGGAAAGGAAATCTCGGTTTAGCTGTCTCTGGGAGCCCGAGGGACGCTTTCCAGGATAGGGAATGGCTGGCGAAGGATTATCACCAAGCTGGAAGCTCCCAGCGGCCGGCCCCTCAAAGGTCAGGGTGTGGTTACTCTGAGAGTCTGGGCTCCAGGAGCTCGTGGGTGCCCAGGGGCCCCGAGTCCGGGCCAAAGGATCGAGGAAGAGGGTAACTACGGGCTGGAACCATCCTCCGGGCTCCGGATCTGCCCAGCTGCGTGGCCTCTCGACCTTCGCGGCCTTTTTCCGCTAGGGCTTACCGCGACACCTTGGTCGTATGTTTGCAGCGGAGAGTTTTTTTTTTCCTTTGGACCCCTAGGGAGGGACGTTTCAGAACCAGAGGAATCGGACTCACCTTCCCAGCTGCCCAGTACTAAGTTAACCAGCCCGCGCCCCTACCCCTTGCTCGGAACCGGCCCTCTTGGGCGCGTTCTGCCTGGGTGTGTGCAGGGAAAACAGTTCGGTGAGCAGGCGCCCCCGCGCTCTGACTTCCCTCAGTGCGCGTGTCCTCCCGGAGGCCCCTCGGATCAAGCCTTTCCTTCCGCCGGCGGGGCCCGGTGGCCGGGTAGGGGACTCGAGTGGGGGCAGGCAGGCCGGCCAAACAAGCCCCGGGAGACCGGCTGGCTGGCCAGCAGCAGAGCTCTGGGCCGGTTGTTTCCAGCGCGCACTATCACCGGCGCTTAGTAGATGTCGCTGTTGTCCGTGCTTACGCGGCCGGCCGGCCGGGCTCTGGAACACGTGACCTGCAAGGAGGCTGCGGCTCAAGGCCATTTTCAAATCTCATTGGCTTGGTTGTCATGTGGTCGGCAGAGGCATCCACAATTACACCGGGAATGTTTTCCTAGAGATGTCAGCCTACAAAGGACACAATCTCTCTTCTTCAAATTCCTCCCCAAAATGTCCTTTCCCAACAGCTCTCCTGCTGCTAATACTTTTTTAGTAGATTCCTTGATCAGTGCCTGCAGGAGTGACAGTTTTTATTCGAGCAGCGCCAGCATGTACATGCCACCACCTAGCGCAGACATGGGGACCTATGGAATGCAAACCTGTGGACTGCTCCCGTCTCTGGCCAAAAGAGAAGTGAACCACCAAAATATGGGTATGAATGTGCATCCTTATATACCTCAAGTAGACAGTTGGACAGACCCGAACAGATCCTGTCGGATAGAGCAACCTGTTACACAGCAGGTCCCCACTTGCTCATTCACCGCCAACATTAAAGAAGAATCCAATTGCTGCATGTATTCTGATAAGCGCAACAAACTCATTTCTGCCGAGGTCCCTTCGTACCAGAGGCTGGTCCCTGAGTCCTGTCCCGTTGAGAACCCCGAGGTTCCTGTCCCTGGATATTTTAGACTGAGTCAGACCTACGCCACCGGGAAAACCCAAGAGTACAATAACAGCCCCGAAGGCAGCTCCACTGTCATGCTCCAGCTCAACCCTCGCGGCGCGGCCAAGCCGCAGCTCTCGGCTGCCCAGCTGCAGATGGAAAAGAAGATGAACGAAACCGCGAGCGGCCAGGAGCCCACCAAAGTCTCCCAAGTGGAGAGCCCCGAGGCCAAAGGCGGCCTTCCAGAAGAGAGGAGCTGCCTGGCTGAGGTCTCCGTGTCCAGTCCCGAAGTGCAGGAGAAGGAAAGCAAAGGTCGGTATGAACAGAGTTGCCACCCCAACGGGGCGCGCAGTCCGGTAAACCCTCGGAAAGGGAGCGCGCTCGGGTGCCCAAAGCCGAGCCCAGGCAGCGGAGCCCAGCGCCCGACTGGCAGGTGCTGCTCCACCCGGCTTTTAGAGGGGAGGTCTCAGCCTCGAGATGGTCCCTGATTCTCCCCGGCTGCTCTGGCCCTCCCGGCCAGTCCTGGCCCCACGCTGATGGCGCCTGGGCAGAGGAAAGGCTTGCCGGGTTTATCTTTCCAGAGCCAGACCCGAAAGGCAACAAAAGAGCTAAAGGGAGACCAGCGGCTTGTAAACAGGGCTCCAGTGGCCCCTCTCCTTTGGCTCAGATTTGCAGCCCCCGGTTTGCTTTGCACCCAGGGATCATTTTAAGGTGGCCTAAGACATCGTGTTTGTGTTCAAGGGTTTGCACCCCGCATCCTGCGATCTCAGAAGGGAAGGAAATGGTTTGGCCTCTTGGTGCTTGGGTGGAGAAAGCAGAGGACTTCTTGCCTTTGCTGGGCTAGGTAACCTTGGCTTTGTCTGGAGAAAGTGCCGCAGGCTTTGCAACCTTATACAAAGAGGGCAAAGGCGGAAGAGGGGGAGAATGGATCTGCATTGCCCACTTAGGGCTGGGATAAGGCAGAGAACCAGGGGTATGGGTTTCTAAAGAAGGGATCGTGCCCACCCCCATGCCTGCGGTCTGTCCCTCAGTGTCTACCGGTGGGCCACAGGGTTACATTTCTGGAGGAATGCTTTTGTGTGAGGGCAAAGAAACACTTTTAAATTGAGGGAATTCTGGGGGGACTGCAACAATGCCCAGGCAGGGTGGAGAAGGTATTCTTGTTTGTTTATCTCTTGAAAGAGTCTGGGTTCCTAAGATCCTGGTTGTGGGACTCCCTGTCTGCCCAGGAGAGGTGGGTAAGCAGTGGCCGACTTGGGGCCCTGGAGCAGCAGGGAGATTGGTAAACTCCTCAAGCTGTGACTTCTGTTCCTGTCCTGTCATGGGCTGACCACTTAGAATGTTGCTGGGGAAAATCTGTGAACTTTACTATTATAGCAACGTTTTGTGCAAGCTAGAAAGTTGTGTGGCAGAGAGAGAGAGAGAGAGAGAGAGAGAGAGAGAGAGAGAGAGAGAGAGAGAGAGGCAACCCCTGGTACAGACTACCCTTCCATTGTATTACTTAAGTATTTAGTTCTCATTTGCTATCAATTTAAAATCCCCTTCATGCCCAACCTTTGTGAGTAATGTTTAATACCATGGTGCATTGTCCAAAGCAGTCTGTCTGCCAGCAGGGTCATGGCCAAGGGTATATATTTGAATGGACTGAGAGAAAAAAAAAATTCTTGATTTTTTTCTTCTCCCTTTAATTTTGTTAGAGGAAATCAAGTCTGATACTCCAACCAGCAATTGGCTCACTGCAAAGAGTGGCAGAAAGAAGAGGTGCCCTTACACTAAGCACCAAACGCTGGAATTAGAAAAAGAGTTCTTGTTCAATATGTACCTCACCCGCGAGCGCCGCCTAGAGATCAGTAAGAGCGTTAACCTCACCGACAGGCAGGTCAAGATTTGGTTTCAAAACCGCCGAATGAAACTCAAGAAGATGAGCCGAGAGAATCGAATCCGAGAACTGACCGCCAACCTCACCTTTTCTTAGGTCTGAGGCCCCAAGTGAGGCCAGGATCCGAGAGGGGGCACCGTGTTCCAGGCCTGAGTGCTGGAGGACTGGGAAGGCGGAAACAAAACCTTCATGGCTCTTTGTGTTTTTTTTTTTTGTTTGTTTTGTTCTGTTCTGTTTTCCTGCTAGAATGTGACTTTGGGGTCATTCTGTTCGTGCTGCAAGTGATCTGTAATCCCTATGAGTATATATATATTAAAAAACCTAGCACGTGTAATTTATTTTTCCATCGTAATGCAGGGTAACTATTACTGCGCATTTTCATTTGGGTCTTAACTTATTGGAACTGTAGAACATCCATCCGACCATCCACTCATCCACCCATCTATCCAACCAGCAATGTGACTTTTCCACGGTTTTCCTCACATAAAAGTTCTCTGTGTGTGGGTTAGCCCATGAACTCATGTCATTTTGAAAACATCCAGTACTTTTAAAAAATTACATATATATTTCAAACGAATAAGAGAACCCACAAGCTTTGGGGGGGAGGGGGACTTTAAAAAGCACATCACAATGTATCTTTTCACAAATGAACTTAGCAATTGTCCTTGGTGAAATGGAGTATTGATGACGTATGCCTTGTAGCCTTTCCCTCGTGGTGCATCTGTGGTTTGATAGAAGTACAACAGCAACCTGTGCTGTGCTCTCTGTGCATGTTCTGACCGCATGTATAATGCAATAAACTCTGGAAATGAGTTTGTTCCCTCTGCTTTCTGAAATGGAAATCCGTGATGGTGGAGACGAACGCCTCTGGGAAGAGTCCCTCCTGACTAAACTGCCTGTTTGGGGCAGTCGGGTAGGGGAGTAAGGGTGGGCAGGAGAAGGAGATAGGAGGGGACGCTGGGAAGGACCTAGGATGCTGGAACATGGCACTGATGGGGTAAGGGAGTGGGTGGTTCAGCCTGGGAGTCTTCATAACTGGGAAGAGTGTCCTCTCCTCTCCCACCCCCTAATCGGTTACTATAATTGCACTCTCAGTGGGGTTAGCTTCCCTCTAGCCTGGGTCTGGTAAGTAAGCCTATGCTCTGTGCTGGATTTTACTTTCAGTTCCCCGTTTGTGTATTTTCGTCTCTGGTTTTTGGTTATGTTATTTTTAATGCTTTCAGTGAGCTCTTGATGACTTCTGGCTGGGGAATCGACCATCAGGGGCTAGGTTGGAACTAGTAATGCCCACCTGGAACCTGCCTGGCCTCCATTACAGGAACAAGCAACAGCTTAGCATGGCACCGGATCCAATTGTGTCCCCCCACCCACCCACCCACCCTTTTCTCATTTCTACCCATCCCAAGCTCAAGACAACCAGGCCCAGTGGAGCCAAGGTTGGGTGAGTTCTCTCATCTTACTTTACCTTGGTTCCTTTCTGAACGGGATTTATGTTCAGCCATTACCTTTCAGTGGCCCACGTGAATTTTTCTTAAGGAAAAAATGGGAATACTCGCCCCACTCAAACCTCTCGCTATTATTACAAAATGCTCGTTGCAGCCACTGTAACTGAGCAGTCAGGTGACTGAAAGAGAATTTGCAAGTGAACATGACTTCCCAACAAGTCCAATGGTCCCTTTACACACATAGATTGGAAAACTCAAGGCAGCTTCTGCGGAATCCGCACCATTGAGCCCAGACTCATCTAGTCCTGTCAGGGAAAGGGAAGAGGTCCTTGTGGGAAGAGGTGACCGAATTCGTTGCCCCAGGTCCGGCCTGTGGTTTCAGCCCATCTTCAAAGACCCATCATAAAACAGGTTTGTTTTTCTTTTTTCTTTTCTTTTTTTCTTTTTTTTTTAAACACAGGCCTTCCCCCCCCCAAAGAACAATCCATGTAGTCTCTCCGAACTTCGGAGCCCCTATCCAAACATTCTTTGGGATGCTCAGTGTTTATTATTTTAAACGTCCTTCCCCAAACCCCAAATCCTCCTAAACTCCAAGACAGATCCCTTGAGAGGCTTATTTCCTGGGGCTGGTGTCTGACTCAATCCTAGCTTGAAAGGACTGGAATAAATTTGTCCTTGATTTACCTTGGATGGGCAAAAGGAGTAATGTTAACCTCTGCGTTTCTCCCAGCGATGCGGGGAGCGCCATTAGTTTCTGATAGGGGGAAACCTGTGCTGCAGGAAAAGGGCAGGGCCCCCTGAAACAAAATCAGAGAGCCTTTCGTAAAGGCAATCAATCAGGCCCTAAGTAGCCATTTACCCCCTTTCTTTCCGGGGCTGGAGGTGGGCTGGGAGCCCTCCAAGGGTGCGCTGGGCAACTTGTAGAGCAAGGAATATACCCTCTCAATCGCCGCCGGCCTGCGGCTTTTGTCTCGGCTCCCAGCCGGGCTTTGTACCATGGATTTGGGAGTGACAATGGGCATTTCTCTCAGATTCAAGGCTGCCCGGCCTTACCTCTGAAGCCAAGGGGGGAAAATTGGGAAGGGAGTGGCTCAAAGACCTGTCCTTTCGCCTGGATTTTGAAGACATCTTCAGAATCCGTTTGCAGGCCTCTCAGTGTGAAAGGCATGCAGCCGCCCTGCCCACGGAGATGCGGTTCCCGCCGGCCTCACTGAGGCAGGGCTAATTTGGCCAGTAAGAGCCGGCCTCTCTGGCGTTCGGGTTTTTCCCTCTGTGGCATGTTTTTCTTCCAGGGCCATTCCAGAAGGCCGGAAAAAAGATGAGGCACCGTGGCCCTCACTGTCGGCTCCTTGGGACTCCAGTGCTCACCGCCCATCCGAGGGCAGAGAGAAGCCTCTCGGAGGCCGCCCCTGCAGAGGCCGCACTGTGCTGGACCAGGCCCGGGAGTCCAGTTGCCCCAGCTCACCCCTTGGGCCTCGGGGCGTGTGCCTAGCCTCACGTCGAGGGTGTATGTGTGGCTGCACGGGGAGTGTGTGAGTGTGGTAGAGGGAGGGGGCCCTTTCGAGCTGCTCCATCCGTCCGTTTTATTAGGGACACATTAATCTATAATCAAATACACCTCATAAAATTTTTATTGAAAGGCATAATATCATTACAGAGGTCTTCCACCTGTTTTAAACAACACGACAAGCTGTGAGAGAGCGTGTGTGGGTACGTGTGGGGAGGGGTGGGTGTAGGTAAGAAAAGAGGCGAAGGAGAACAACTCCCCCCCCCCGGGCGCCAGGGGGCTGCCCTTAAAGGCCGGCCTGCCTGGGGCAGCACCCGGCCGGGAGCCTCCGGCTGCTCCCTCCGGGCTCTGGGTAACCGCCTAGGTGTGCCCTGGAAGCCCGATGCAGGGCTCAGAGCCCAGGAGTCAGGGAGCCGGCGGCGTGGAGATGGCAGGACCCAGAGCAGCCAGAAGAGACGAACAAATAGTCCCCAGCGCCTCCTGCGGCCGCAGTTAGGCCTGTGGTCGCCGCCGCTGCCACCACCCGGGCGGGCTGGGCCGGGCCAGGCCGGGCTGGCGCGTGGACCGGGGCCCGACAGCTCTAATTGCAGAGCTCCTGTTGATGATGATTTTTTTTTTTTTTTTTTTTTTAAATCACAGCAGCCCCCAGTTTAGCGGACTGATTTACTCCGGGTATTGGTAAATATGATCACGTGGGCCGCGCGACCAATGGTGGTGTCTGCAGCCTGCGAACTAGTCGGCTGCTCGGGCGCCGGCGAAGAGCGGCACGGCGGCGGGCAGTGTAACCTTGGGTGGGAGCGCGCGGCGCCTCACCATGTCGTCCAGTGGCACCCTCAGCAACTACTACGTGGACTCGCTCATAGGCCACGAGGGCGACGAGGTGTTCGCCGCGCGCTTCGGGCCACCGGGGCCGGGGACACCGGGCCGGCCCGCAGGTGTGGCCGATGGCCCGCCCGCCGCCGCCGCCGCCGAGTTCGCCTCGTGTAGTTTTGCCCCCAAATCGACCGTGTTCTCCGCCTCGTGGTCCGCGGTGGCCGCCCAGCCCCCGGCGGCGGCGGCGGCGGCGGCGGCGGCGACGATGAGCGGCCTGTACCACCCGTACGTGTCCCCGCCACCCCTGGCCACCGCCGAGCCGGGCCGCTACGTGCGCTCCTGGATGGAGCCTCTGCCCAGCTTCCCCGGCGGCGGCGGCGGCGCGGGTGGTGGCGGTGGCAGTGGTGGCGGCGGTGGCGGAGGCCCGGGTCCCGTCCCCAGCCCCGGCGGCCCAGCGAACGGGCGCCACTACGGGATTAAGCCTGAAACCGGAGCGGCCCCGGCCCCCGCCGCAGCCTCCACCTCCTCCTCCACCTCCTCGTCCTCCTCCTCCAAACGGACTGAGTGCTCCGCGGTCCGCGAGTCCCAGGGGAGCGGCGGCCCAGAATTCCCGGGCAACTCGTTCCTGCGGGACAAGGCGGCGGCGGCGGCGGCGGCGGTGGCGGGAGGGAACGGGCCCGGGGTGGGAATCGGGGCCGGGCCTGGGGCGGGAGGCTCGTCCGAGCCCTCAGCTTGCAGCGATCACCCGAGCCCGGGCTGCCCGCTGAAGGAGGAGGAGAAGCAGCCACCGCAGCCGCTGCAGCAGCAACTTGACCCAAGTAAGTGCAAAAGAAATTGCCCCCTGATTTATTGCTGAAACCTGTAAGGCTGAATGTGCAAAACTGATAGTTTTACTAACCTATAAAAACGTCTAGACGCCTACCCAAGCCTAGGCGAGCAACACGCATCCATAAAAAAGCTTCCCATAACCACCTACCTTGGGCGCGCGGTTTGTACGGTAAACAGAGCGCGGGCATTAAGGCTTTTTATGATAATTCCCCCAAGTTGTGAAAAGCGTCCATCCTCGGTGAAATTAATTTAACGACCTCTCTTCCCCACCCTGTCGTCTCTCCCTGCCTCCCCTCCGCCCCTCGCTCCCTGTCTGCAAACCCCCCCTCTTCCTAGACAACCCCGCAGCGAACTGGATCCACGCTCGCTCCACCCGGAAAAAGCGCTGTCCCTACACCAAATACCAGACGCTAGAGCTGGAGAAGGAATTCCTCTTCAACATGTACCTCACCCGGGACCGGCGCTACGAGGTGGCCAGGATTCTGAACCTTACAGAGAGACAAGTCAAAATCTGGTTCCAGAACCGTAGGATGAAAATGAAAAAGATGAGCAAGGAGAAATGCCCCAAAGGAGACTGACCCAGTGCGGTCCTGGCCCGCAGCGCTCAAAGGCAGCCGGTTTTTGGTTTTTTTGGTTTTTTCCTTTGTGGGTGCTTGATTCAGAAACTCTCCAGCAACTCGGACTTTCTTCTTCTTTTTTTAGGTAGAAGTGACTGTGTGGTTGGTCTCTGTGAGTTATTTGGGGGACACTGTATTTGCTCGCATATGTATTGGAGAAACCAAGTGGCTTTGGAGTTTTGTCCTATCCCGCCTCTCCCTTTCCTACTCCGTTGGTTCCTTAGGAAATGCTATATTTTGTGACTGCACGCAGGCTTGATGAAGCCCTCTCCCGTGTAAACGTCCCTTCTGTTTCTGAAAAGTACTGTAGTTTAGTCTCACCCCGTCCAGCCTCCCAAACAGGGCCAACTATCCAATTCCGAGAATCTGAAGGCAGAGGGGGATTATGGACACCCCCGCTGCTCTCCCAGCCCAAACCCAACCGCAGGAAAAGCCCCTTTCCTCAGGGAGCCAATG
The DNA here is from genome assembly GCF_949786415.1 of Peromyscus eremicus. Classification (NCBI taxonomy): domain Eukaryota; kingdom Metazoa; phylum Chordata; class Mammalia; order Rodentia; family Cricetidae; genus Peromyscus; species Peromyscus eremicus. Next base: position 52,893,903 of record NC_081419.1, read on the forward strand.
GGCTGACTTCCAGTGAGGCCTACCGAGAAGTCCTGGGCCCTGGGGCGCCGCGGGGTGCGGGGAAGGTTTAGTCCTCCAAGCCCAGGAGGAGCTGCTCTCACCCCGGGAGGGCTGGGTTCCCTTGAGCGGCCTCGGGTGGTGGCCCTCCATGTTCCTGCCTGAGGACCAGTTGTAAATGTTACCGCTTCCAACAAATAAATGTTGATCTGAGCAAACGGAGCCCAGTCGCTGGCCCTGAACGTTGTGTGACTGCTCTCTGTGTCTTTGCAAAATAACATGACTATCAGACTGCAGAACCCCGAGAAGGGACCCCTTGCTAAAGGCTGTAGGCCCTGGCACCTGGAGGATCTCCAAGGTGCCTTAGAGCTTCCTTTTATGTATGCACACCTAGCCGAAGAGAACCATTTTGGAAGGTGTCTCGGCGCTCCCCCGATCATGCTGCCAGGGCCACAGTGAACTCCGGGCCTTTTAGGCCCTGGGTGAGCCTCTCTGCAGAGCTACAGGCGCCAGGAACCAGGCACCCTTTTGCCAAGGCTTTGACACACCGCACCGCTGGCCTGCCTCTATCCTGGAGACCCAGAAGCCAATCCCCATCTCTAAACAAGAGAAAGGGCAACTTTGCACTGTGGAGTCACTCCCCCAGGCCCGAAAGGCTGGCTGGCTCCGGGAGGTCGCAGCCAGTTAGGCCGCGAGCATCTGCCCCTCCCCACCACAGCCCCAAAGTGACCTTAGCGGATCCAAATGGTCAAGACACTACCCCCCCATACCCTCATCCTGCCGCCCCCTTCCCTCCACCCAGCTTCTGTGTGTGTTTAGCCCTCAGCTTGGCCCTCTGAGGCTGCATTGAGAGGCTAAAATGAAGGTCATTGTGAGGGTGCAGGCCGATCACTGGCTTTGCGGGCCCTAGAGGAGGCCAGGCGCCGGGCAGCCTGGGTTGGGCGGAAGGCGGGGGCGATGGCAGAGATCTTGGGGATCCTGATGAAAGAGGGGGACTCCAAGAAAAAGCAGATGGGGCTGAGAGGGAAAGCCAAGGCCCAGATCCGGCTGAAGGTGCTGCCTTCCCCCGCCCCCTAGGCCAGGCGGATACCTACAGCTCTTTGAAAACAGGAAGAGCCAAGGTGTCATAAAGCCATCGAGCCGGCCAGACGTCTGGAGGTAATGAGTTTACGACGGGCCAGGCGCTTCGCTTTGAAACCATCTCATTTTGATGTTTGTGGGAGGAAAGGAAAAATGCAGACAAAACTAGGTCTTAAAATCTGGACAATAAAATATAAACAAGACTTGGACCAAGAAGGCAGGGGCTAGGAAGCCCCCCAGGGAGGTGTGAGCATCCAGAAAGAAAAATGAGAGGTGATATGTTTCTGATTTTTTTTAAATGGGGCGAACGTTAGGGGTAGCCTATGGCCGGTGGCTCTTCAATATTTTGACTGTGGCCATGATCTATCTGGTTCTTTTAAAAAGAAAATTAAGACCATAATGACCACTCTATTACTTGAGATGGGGAGGCTAGTGATCTTGGGCCATTTACTCAAGCAAGCATCTCCTAGAATTACGTCTTGTGGGGCATTACACGCCTCTTCACAGGCCCTTCACTCCAAATTCCCCGCAAAAATATGGAAATTTGTTCACTTATTACAGATACAGTCAATACAGCTAAATTGACGGAAAACATTTCTGAAAATGAGAGACAGAGAGATTAATTTAGCAAGAAACACACCGATTTGGTAACATTTGCTTTTTAAAACGACACATAGACCGCTTATCCAATTCAGTTCAGTCTGTCACTTACGCAATTTAAAAATTCTCTTTTATTGTCAGGAAAATCTGAATAAACATAAGCCCAATAGGGACTTTCCAGACAGGCACACGAAATGCAGCAAAAAGCTTTTAATTTGACTTTAATCCGCCCCAAATTATCCAGTTTAATGGGCCCCAAAACATTAAGGTTAGAAAGTTGAATTAGCAAATATACATCATTTAATGTTGAGAGTAACAGTTTTTAAGAAAAACAACAACATTTGACTTCTAGAAAATTTTTAGCTGTCAAAGTGCTTGGTTTCTTTGAAAAAAAGTCTCACAATTAATTTTTTAAAGTTTTGATTTGTGTTAAGCCTAGCCTGTCCTACAATTATGTCTAAAAAGAACAGCTGGGAGATTACAGAATTGGGGGACTTGTGGTGTCTGGCAAACGACGGCTGGAAGCTTTTGGCAAACACACTACTTGCAAGCTCTTGTGAGCCAAAATGAGAATTTCCTCTGCATTCAGGGGCCCCCGTTTGCTGCAATCGACTTGTTGACAGTCAAGGAGATGAAGCATTATTAGTGTCAGTGGTCCAAGCCCAAATCAAACTGAAGAATTAAGATTAGAATTGGTTTGAGGCGAATGAAAGGAAAAATCAAACTCGGTTAGCTCGCGACAGCATTTGGCCACTAGAGGGCGCTGTTGCTCCACTATCTGATCTCTCGTAAAGCTAGCATTGCGGTGGAGGAAGGTTTTGATTAAAAATATTTACAATCTTACTTTTAATCTTAAATTAGGATAAATTTAACAAAAATAAACAACGTGAGCTATTAAATTTTCAAGCCGTGCTCGTCATACATAAAAATTTTGGCTCACTCAGCATTTCAGAAAATCTGGACTGTTGTGCAGAAACTATACAACGTTTAAGTTAATGCATTCCATCAAAACAGGGGTAAAAAGCAAGCACAGATATTTACGAAGTTAACTGCGCTCTTCTTCTTTTCGGATAATAAACGGAATGCTTAAGTAAAACCGGAAAAACCCACATTATTTTGTCATCAGGGGAAATGTGCTGTTGTGTTTGTTTGTTTTTTAAATTAGGCCTGAATATGTAGAAATGAGTACTGTGTTCATGGATGACCTCCCAAATTTATGGAGTTTTTAAAAGTGCCCTGTGTTACTGAGATGTGGGTTCTTGATTTTGGCTTTTTGCCCCATTCTCTTCCCAAATCCATTCATTTATTCGGTGTCCAAGTATACCCACATTCCCATAAACACCCATGCCAAACAGTGGAATAAAAGGCCACAATTACCGAGTTTAGCTCCAAGGCTTTATTGGAAAAAAAAATCTTTTAATTGGGCATTTGCAGGACTGAAGTTTAAATTCTTAATAGTCAGATTCAGTTGTTACACTTCAAATTTGAAAGATACTTGGAAGAAAAAAACAAAATAATAAAACTGCCTTGCCCTTAACCACCCCAATAACAACTCTCCCATACTTTCTGACATAAATTTTAATAACACGTGTCTTCAGCATCTCCAGATTCATCAATAATTTGTTTACCTTCACCACTTTCAACCATTCCTTGTAGTAATAATTGAGTCGGACATAACTAGCAAATATGCCTCTCTATGTCAACCTTATTTATAAAAACGAGATTCAATCCACTCGGACTGACCTCGGGATCCCGTCCACATGGGCTGAACAAACCCACGAGGAATGGAAGGTAGCTGAAATCTCTGGCCTGCTTGCATCCGAAGTCCATCTGGGGTTTGGGGCATTTGGATTTGGCCGTGGCAAGTCAGCGCAGTGTGATTTAGTGTAAGCCAGTCTTTGGCGAGCTGGGGTGTATCTCCAAGCTCTGTTCTCAAGACCAAAGGACCTGGTGCCCTCCAGACACCGATTATCCCAAAGGATAAAGGGTTCAGCACCTAAAGTGGGAGGAAGGAAGGGAGAAAGGGAGGGATGGAGGGATGGAAAGAGGGGAGGAGGAGAGAGAGCGAGGGAGGAAAGGAGGGAGGGGAGAGAGAGAATATAAGTATATTTATTGGACATTCAGACGAGAGAAAAGAAAAAGATGAAAGCGTGTGGGGAAGCGGTTGGTGGTGTAAAGCCACGCAGCTCTGCACAGCTGCCCCAATCCGGACACTGGCCCATTCCCGAAAACGCGAACCCTGGACTTCCGCAGAGGACTCTGCTTCCCTTCCTTATCGCTCACAAACTAGCCCCTCGTGAGCCTTCTCTTTATTTTCTCTCCGGGTGGGGTGGGGGGGTGGGGATCAAGTTTAAGCTAAGGCCTGCACCCTGTCTCGGTAGTTGTTTTACAGATTCGGTGTATGAGCTAAAGTCGTTAGCAGAGGACAGGGCCTGGCCGCAGCTGCCTGGAACCGGCCCGATCCGAATCCCGGCTGGGGGACTCGAGTGCCTGCCCCCCACGCTCCACCTGGGGCCACAGCCCGCCCAAGTCCGCTGGGTGCCTGGGTTGGGACCCCAGAGCCTTGCGCCCTGCCCTAGGAAACGCCACCCACCCCGGCGGCGGCGCGAGTCCTTCTTCCCACTGGGAACGTTCCTGTAGCTCTTCTGTGCACTCCCTGGGCGACGCTAATGCACCCTTCCCACATTCTCCAGCCTCCCCCCACTGCGCCCAACACTGACGTCTATCAAGGGTGAAATGATGGAAACTATATTCATGGGCATGATTTCCATTAAATATCAATTAACCTGGGAGCCTCAGCCAGGCATGCAGTGCGTCAAGGGTAACTGTACATCTCATTTCCACAGGGCCTGCTCGGCTGGAAAAAGCAGGACTTTTGATTCGCTTGATAAGGCCAGGATTTGGAGGCCGGATTGTGGCTTTTCATCAAAAACAAAACAAAAAACCACGTAGATAGGCCCAAACAAACAAATGCAAGGGCCAATCCGTCCACCTCGTTCAGCTCGTCCACGTTCAGAAATGAAAAAAAAAAAAAAAAAAAAAAAAAAAGAGGCCACGGCCAGTCTCTACTGGGCAGCCCCGGGAGCTGCGGGGAGAGGTCGTTTGCTCTGCAGCCTCCTGGGAGTGACCTCCCTGGCTGCCCCAAGGCTAAGGTTCGGCCGCGCCCCCTCCCCGCGGGCCCGGGGGCCCCCGGAGCCCTTGGCAGTGCGGCTTTATGGGCCCCCTTTAAGGCTGGCGGAGGCATCCCGGGGCCGGCCGGCGTGAGGCGTCCCGTCCGGCGCAGGGGGGCCGCTTCGCCACCGCCCGGATCCCTCCGCGCGGTTATGTCTCCCCCCCCCCCTTCCCCCCCATCCCGCTCCCTCTCCTCGCAGTGGCGGGGTGCGAAAATGCCTCGCCGGCGCGCACCGGGGCGGCAGCCGTGGCGGCAGCGGCGGCGGCGGCGGCGACAGCGCTGGGAGGGGGCGGCGGCGGCGGCGGGGAGGGGTGGGGTGGGGTGGGGTGGGGGGAGAGGTTGAGGTGAGAGGTGGCACCGGGCAGAGGGTGTGTTTTCTTGGCGTCTCCCTGCAGAGCGGGGGCTCGCGAGCCCCAAGCCTCGGCGTCTCCCCGTGCGTGGCCCGCGCGCGCACGGCACTCTTGTCCTCGCCCCCCGGTGCGCTAGGGCCGCCTGGTGCAGGCCCGGGAGGAAACTGGAGGCCGCGGCCCCGGTCACCGGGGGCGTCGGCGATTCTACTGCGGCCCAGCGGGCGCGCGCCGGCGGGAGAGGCCCGGAGGGCGGCGGCGGCGGCGGCGCACGGGGGCGGGAGAGGCCGCGCGGCCCGCGAGGGAGGCGGCGCGAGGCCGAGGCCGAGGCCAGGGCCAGGGCCAGGGCCAGGGCGGCGGCGGCGGCGGCGGCGGCGCGAGAGCCCGACATGAGCGCCCGGCGGCCGGACGGCCGGGCCTGAGGGCCGGGAGCGCGCGCCGGGCCGAGCCGACGAGCCGGGCCGAGCCGACGAGCCGGGCCGAGCCGACGAGCCGGCGGCCGGGCGGCCGGGCGGGCGGCGACGAGGCCCGGCGGCCCCCGCGGCTCGAGCCGCCGCCCCAGAGGCCCCCGCGGCAGCGCGGCCGAGCTGAGGCGCGCCCCTCGCCGGCTCCGCGCCGCCCGCCTGCCCGCCCGCCCGCGCGGCCGCCGCCCCGATGAGCTCGTACTTCGTGAACCCGCTGTACTCCAAGTACAAGGCGGCGGCCGCAGCGGCGGCGGCGGCGGCGGCTGCGGCCGCGGCGGGCGAGGCCATCAATCCCACTTACTACGACTGTCATTTCGCGCCCGAGGTCAGCGGCCGCCACGCCGCCGCCCTGCAGCTCTATGGCAACAGCGCGGCCGGCTTCCCGCACGCGCCCCCGCAGGCGCACGCGCACCCGCACCCGTCGCCGCCGCCCGGGTGCGGCGGAGGGGGCGGCCCGGGCCCCGGGCAGGACTACTTCCACGCCGGCGCGGGCAGCCCCGCCGCCGCTGCCTACCAGGCCGCCCCACCTCCTCCTCCGCACCCTCCGCCTCCCCCCTGCGGCGGGATTGCCTGTCACGGGGAACCGCGAAGTTTTACGGATACGATAACTTACAGAGACAGCCGATTTTTACGACCCAGCAAGAGGCCGAGCTGGTACAATATTCTGACTGTAAATCGTCCAGTGGTAATATTGGCGAGGACCCAGACCACTTAAATCAGAGCTCGTCTCCTTCTCAAATGTTTCCCTGGATGAGACCACAAGGTTGGGATGCGCTTGCTTTTTTTTTTTTTTTCCTAAGGAGGGGAGAAATCTGCTTTCATCTCACGTTCTAGCTTTAAAACATCCCTGTCCTTTCCCTCGCCCCCTCCTTTTCCTACTTGTGTAGCCGCTGTGGCTCCTGTACATAAACTAATACGGACTTTTATAAAAGTATGTAAAGATGATGGGGACGGAATAATTGTGAAGACCGTGTCTCCGCTTCTCTTGCCTGCACACCCCATATCGGTATCAGAATTAAAGACCACTGTGTGTTTCGTCTCTTAAGCCCGTTCCAGAAACTTCCAACAGCATTCAGAGACATCAACCATTTTTTTAAAAAATCAAAAACCAAAAAACAAAAAAAAAAAAGCCAAACACGTTGATTTTCCTCCTCTTTTTTGTTGTTTCCATCAGCAGCTCCTGGTAGACGGAGAGGAAGGCAGACCTACAGCCGCTTCCAAACCCTAGAGCTGGAAAAGGAATTCCTTTTTAACCCCTATCTGACCAGGAAGAGAAGAATCGAGGTCTCCCATACCCTGGCCCTCACGGAGAGACAGGTAAAAATCTGGTTCCAGAACAGGAGGATGAAATGGAAAAAAGAAAACAACAAAGATAAGTTCCCCGTGTCCCGGCCCGAGGCAAAGGACGGAGAACCCAAGAAGGAAGCCCGAGACCTGGAGGAAGATGGAGCCGAAGGCCCCACAGATTAACTTCTAAACTTCACAGTTTTTACCACAGACTATTAAGACTAACGATCAGCAGATGCTGATGGACACCGCCTTTCCCCCCTTCCTTTTTGGAGAGGACTTTTACCTGTGTTTCAAGCTACCTTAATGCCACTGCTCTTGAGGTTTCTGCGCTTTGAAAGGGATTTGGGCGTTTTTTAAAAAATAGTTTGTAGTATCGCATAGAAGCAGTCCTTGAGCTGCCCTATAGAAGGGTAATTTGATACCGACCTTGTAGCTATATTTTTATAATGGTTGTTTTTAATGTCTGAGCTAGTGATTTGCCTCAACAACGTAAACTTCCTAATGATCAGCACTAAATGATTGAGTATAAAATGCTTTATTAATCAAACAAGTGCACTTGAACATTTTAAATCTTTATGGTGGGTAAGTGAGTAAATTAAAAGAAGTCTATTAATAATTTTTTTAAAAAAAATTATGCCTGCAGAATATTTACTTTATATTATTTGATGAAATGTATTATTTATATTTTTCTTTCTGCTTTTGTAAAGATGGTTCGGGTGTCTTTTGGTTTACTTCAGAAGGTTTCTTTGAACATTTTTGTAAATGTCTGTCAGGGAAGAGTCTGGGCCAGATATTGGAAAAGCACATTACCTGAAGAGTGAAAAGTGCAATGTATCGTCCAGGCTCTCGGCTTCCTTAAACTTAGGAGAGTGTTGTGCCAGTGACAAGAGTTTAAGGATAATGTAACAATCGACATTTTAGCCGTCTTTCTGTAGTCCATACAAATTATGGCAATTGAATAATCTAGAGAATTAATACTTGAAAACTAATTGCAACATTTTCATTAACTTTGCACTCTGGCAAGTGGCCTTGCTTTCGTTTCGCACCCTGCTTGTAATCTCCTGGGATCTCTAGGTCTCATGCTCTGTGTTTCGGCTTTGTCAAGTAGGTGCCATATTGATTAGAATTCTCTTTGCACTGCTAGCATGCTCCTTTTAAGCCTGCTTGCTCCGTTCCTCTCAGATGTCGGTTGGTACGTCCATCCTCTGCTGTTCTTCAGGAAAGCCATGACCTTACCTATTTGAAACAAACCCTGAGTGTAAACGCAGAAACTCGAGTGTAAACAACCGCTCCAGAGCGTAGCTCCTCAATAAAGAAATGTACCTCCTTAAAGAGCAGAGTGATATCTTTGAGCGCTTTGAGCGCGGAAAACACCATCTCCTCGCCAGTCACAAACAATGACCAGGGCTCACATGAAGGCAGTGACTTGCTCCAGCTTTCTATTTGATAAGCAGGTGTGGGTTATATACTTCCCAAGCTGTTTAATAATAATAATAATAACAATAATAATAATACAATAAATGATGATGGTCTGGGGCTTCCTTCCAGAGTGGGCTGACTATCCATGCTTCGTCTTGCATTAAATAATCCTGGTATGATACTGTGACAGCTTTGAACCTCAAAATGATTCAAGTCAAGTCTTAGGCCTGATGACCCAGAGTCCAGGTTACACCACAGCTTAATTCCGCAGAGTCCTAGTTGAAGCTGGCGTTTGGCATTTATTAGTAACAAGATATCCATTTCCCATTTGGGGCTACTCTGCAGCTGCCTTTTTATACAGGGGTGGGGGGAGGGCAAGAAAAGAGGGAAAGAAGAAGAAATTCAAGTAAGATCTCATTTCTCACTGAAAATGGAAACACCTTCAAGCAGACGTTGAGAACTTTTTTTTTTAAGCCATGTTTACTTTTAAAGATATGAGTTTTTTTTTTTATTGTTAATTTCCAGAGTGGTTTATATTACATGGGCAGGAAAAGAAGATTCTTTAGTTTGGGGCCAGGTTCACTGCCAGGTGTTGGTGGATAGCAAGATTGGTACTGACTGGGTTAGGGGCAAATCCCCACCTGGCTCTCCCCCGGGGAAGAGGCTGTGGTTGTGACATTTGCTAACCTAAGCCGGGAAAGACAGGCGAAGTTGGGAGTGTCAAGGCTTAAGCATTTGTACAGAGGAGACAGCTGTAAAGGCCAGTGCTGCGTTTGGGGACGTTTTGCTCTTGTGTACTGTCTGAATCTGTGCTGGCTGGAACAGAGCAAGGATGCCTCAGCCGAGAGCCTCTCTGGGAAACAGCCTTAGGCATAAGCTACCTGGAAACCAGTGTTGGCTAAACTCCAATTGTTTTGATTTAAGGAACTCTTTAAAATTTGCTATCTCCAGGGCTGGAGAGATGGCTCAGCAGTTATGAGCACTTGCTCTTGCAGAAGACCAGGGTTTGATTCTCAGCATCCAAAATGGTAGCTCACAGCCATATGTAATCCCAGTTCCAGGGAATCGAACGTGGCACACATACATACATGCTGGCAAAATATTTATTTATACACATAGAATAAAAGTAAATAAATAAAAAACTGCTATCTTCCACTCAAGAATGCTCCACCAAATATCTGTCTTCAAACTGGAATTGGACAAGATTTGATTAGGAAAAGGACCTACTAAGTGGATGAGTGGAAGTGGAACTCAGGGATGGGAAGTAAGGTAAAAATGACATTCTGGCAATCTATACTGCTCTGGAAATGCACCTTTGGGTAACACTGGCCCCTAAACCATGGTAAAAATCCCAGCTCATGTACAGACTGTTGCAACAACTGATGTTTTGAGATTATGGATTTGTACTTATACAGAAATTCACATAAAGTGTTGGTAATACATGTAGAAGTGAATGTTTCCTTCTGCAGCTCCAAAAGAAGATAGATCTGTCTCCAAATCCAGACCTTGAGGAATCCCTCCCCTCCACCCTTCTCTCCCCTTCCCTCTCTTCCTCTCCGCCATTTTCTCTGTACAGTGGTTAGACCTCCCCACCCCACGATGATGGTGTCTCCATAGAGGGACTGTTGGCAGGGAGCACTACAAGATGCTTTTCTAAGTGGCTCAGATCTGTAAACAGTGAAGGACTGCAGTAAGAAACAGACTTTTTTTCTGCATAAATTCACGTAAATCTTCAGAGACCCTTCTGCAAACTCAGGTGGAGCTTTTCTGTCCTGAGAGGAGACTTAGATTAGTCTATAAAGTGATAAGGTAAAAATCAAGACCCCTCCATGTTAGCACTGACTAAAAGAAAAGCCATCTGAGGGACTAGATTGTACAAGAGCCAGAAACACAAAAAGAGGGTGTGGCTCCTACTCCTTTGTAGAGGAAAGTCAGTTCAAGGGTACCATGTTGTAAGTCCCACAACACATTGCTTCCTCTGGGCAGCAGACAAGCAGTGCACCATGGCTGCCTTTTCTGTGAGGTCCCTTGTCTCATTCTCCAAGCTACAAAGGCAGGTGATAAAGTCTACTTTTATTTGAGTGGAGGGGAGATGATGCAGAAGCAAACAGATTCGTTTCTAGAATGGTTTAGAATTGAACAATCTCTTTACCCAGTTCCATGTGTATAGAGCAACGTAAAAGGTTCTGAACCAGGGAAGGAACACCAGCTTGCCCATTTCCTTGTGTAATAACATGTTTAATACAGTGCATAAGACTTCACATCCAGCGTCTGTCCTCCGTATTTTTGGTGTTTGCTGAATCCTTGGATGGCTAGAGGTGGAAAGAAAAAGAGAACACATTTTAATGGACCAGCAAAATTAGGGCCCACTGGCCTTTTCAAGAAATAAGACTTTTTGCTGACAGATGGTGGCAGAAGCCCTTTAATTAAAATTATCCAAGGTCATCAGAACTTTCTCTTGGGATACAAACGGCCTACACAAAAGGATGCTGTGCGTTCCCTACTTAAATAAGTTCGTACCTAATAGTTGCTTCCTGGGTGTGAAGATGTTTCTGGCAAAGAGCTTATAAATGTCTTGCTAGAATGTTCTGAAAAGACTGAACAGGGTAGTGACCCCTTCCAGGCAGGCACTGACAGCTGGCTGACAGTGCCCATGAGGGGAATGTTGGAGGTCAGCCAAGGACATTGACTTTCAGGTGGAGTTCACCAGAGAGGGTCCCACTGAGAATGCAAAGGAGATATGATTCCAACCTTTGAGGGGAAATTTTTTTTCTAGATTTCGTGAACAGATAAAGCCCCTCTCTTCTCCAGAAAGGAACTAAGCACTTTCAACGGTCAAACACGGGGGATGGAAGCGACGGAAGTAAGAGTGCAGAGGACTGGAATTAAATTCCACAAAAGTCTTTATACCTAAAGTGAGGGGTTGGGGTGTGGGGGGGGCTGTTCGTTCCTGTGGCTATAGATTAAAAACTCAGCCGTGGGTGCTCAAAATGGTATTTCAGAGAGGTAGACAAGTATCTGGAAATATTTATGGCCTTTGGGATGGGCAATTGCTCTCCCATCACAGAAAACCCCAGGGGGCCGGAGGGACCCCAGTTTAGGTTAGAGCCAAGTGTGAGAAGAGCCTGTGCTTTCTTGGCCTGTGCAGCCCAATTATCTGGACAACATTTGGGATGTGGCTTGCCTGGGATGAGCGGGTAAAAACTGAGAGTGCCTGACATTCCTTCTGGACAAGTGTTTTTGTGAAGGAGAGGAGGAGAGAAGCCAAGTGACCAACGTAGGGGGAGACGCGGGGACTGGGGGAGGCGCTGTGGGGATGACATCCCCAGAGACTGAGCACCGCCTGCGCGCATTTTCCTCGCACATGGCGGCCAATTGCACCAGAGGTTTTGAGCCAAACAAAAACAAAAATGCCCAGTAATTCCTAGAAAAGGTGTGTGTGTGTGTGTGTGTGTGTGTGTGTGTGTGTGTGTGTGTGTGTATGTGTGTGTGTGTGTGTGTGTGTGTGTGTGTGAGAGAGAGAGAGAGAGAGAGAGAACAGAGGAGAGAGAACGAGAGAGAGAGAGAGAGAACAGAGGAGAGAGAACGAGAGAGAGAGAGAGAGAGAGAGAGAGAGAGAGAGAGAGAGAGAACAGAGGAGAGAGAACGAGAGAGAGAGAGAGAGAGAGAGAGAGAGAGAGAGAGAGAGAGAGAGAGAGGAGGGATTCCGAAGAGAAAGGAAAGAAGAAAGAGATAAAGAGGAGGGGTAGGGAGAAAGAGAGGAGAGTGAGTAGAGAAAGGAGAGGAAAAACATGGCGCTCGCGAGCTGTATGTGCAAAATCCGCAAGGAATTGCAGTAAATTCCTTTTTGTTTGAAGAAAATTTACAACTTGGTAATAGACCTTTTTATGACCTATTTGCGGTTGTCATTGGCTGCGGCTGGTCATGTGCAGGCGCCGCTCGCCTTCACGGCCTTTTTCCTGATTTCCCAGGCGAATTTGCCCCCGCATTCTGCTTTCCCAGAGCCTCACCCCCTCTTTTTCTAACCTTTGTCTCTGCAGAGGTGGGCTCCAGTCGCCGGCTGCGGGATCGCGGGGTCCGCAGCGGCCTGGGCTCCCGTCGCGACTCCAGGGCAGCTCGCCCCGGGTGCCCATCGCGGCCGCCTCCGGAGCCGGCAGGGAGCCCAGAAGGAGCCCTCGGGCGCCGAGCCCCCCGCCGCGGCTCACACTCCTGCGGGGAGCCGCCCGCCTGCTCTGCCCGGGCGGCCGCGGCCGCGGGCTTCCCACCCGGTCCCTCCAGCAACATGAGCCCGAACCTGCCGCCGAGGGTGCGCGCAGCCCGGCAGAGCCTGATGGATTCCAGCCGCCGCCGGGGCCGACCGCCCGCAGCTCGGCAGCCTCCGGGTAAGAGCCGCCCTCCCGGCGCCCGCCCGAGCTGCCCGCGCCACCGCCTCGGGCAATGGGTGCCACCTTCCCGGCGCCCTGTATTACCCAAGAACCCTGGGATCGTTCTCTGCGTCTCCCTCCCTGATGCTTGTCCCTTGGGGCTCGAGGTGGGGTCCTGCTGGGCTCAGAAGTGCCTAGGGGACTCCTTCGTTTCCCCCCTCCCCCAGAGATCCCCTGGCTTGGGAACCCTCAGATCCGGTCCCCCACCCCACCCCCGAATCCGCCCTGGGAAGAAGAGTGTGCAGATGGCTTCTGGACACCTCAGTTTGGCTGGGGGTGGGAGTCAATAAAGGTTTCCTATGGTACAGAATACCGTGCTTCTGTGGTTTGACGGTGGTCAGAGCTATGTTAGGTTAACAGGTGTTTTTCGAGGGTTGGGGCATGGGTGGGGGTGGGGTAGATTCTGTGTACTCGGGATGTGTTTCGTGAGTGAGGCCAATTTTTAGGGTTTATAGTTTATTGGGCCTTGTGTATGAAATGACGTTTTAGTTATATTAAAATGTTTCTCTAATTCTTAGGGGAAAACTGGTAATAACTCAAGCTAGGTTCCTTCTACATCCAATAATGTATGAGGTGAATTTGGACTATTTTGTGTCACAAAATGGATGTTTGTTTTAGGATGTAAGATCAGAAAATCTGGTGCAGGTTTTAGGATAAACCCAATAGATATTTGAGAAATGCGAGGCATTTCTAAGTTCAAACATCGCGTGTGTTTCTCATTTGTCAGAGTGGTAAAAGAGCAGGGTTTTTTTTTTTCTTTCTAAATGCATTATGGTAATTTTTCACTTACCAATAAATGCCACACAGCAACATTTTCCTACTTTGAAACTACTGAACCAAAACACACAGGGAAAAAAAAAAAGAAAGAAAGAAAACCTTTGCAGAACATAATGTTGTTTTCCCCCAACCATTTTGGATGGTGTTTGATGATGCATTTTGCAACTTCTATTTCCGATTCCTTCATAAACACATAGGGAAGCATTGAAACCTCAGGCAATCTGCCGCATTGCGCATAAGACTGCACATGGTGGTGGGCTACAGTCCCCCAAGTGCCTACTGATAAATCCTTATTGTTTGCCCAAATACTCCAGCTTAACAGTGTTGGCTGTAAAGTATTTGTGAACAATAGATCATATATTTACAGGAAAGTGTTTTTTAATGATTAAGGGAGAAATCACTCTCATTTCAAAATGGAGGGCTAGTTGATGTCTGCAGAATTGTCCTCGGTCGGTAACCCTGAGTGTCTACACTCTGGAGAGGGATTTTTTTTTTTTTTTTATTTCGAGTGTCTGTATCTTGTAAGCGGTTTCCCATCACACGATGATGACACCGAGACGATTCTCTGATAGACAGAAGAAGCATTCCCTTTTGAAAAGCAAGCTCCTTGGCTGGGTGCATAGGCCTGGTAAGGTCGATTGCAGCTGGGTGGGGCTGAGGGTGGACTTGATGTTCTGAGACTGGGTGATGCTGGGGGTGGACTGGACGCTCTGGTGGCCACGTTGTAGGTTTGGGGTTTCAGCTGCTTTTTCCTGGGTTTGGTGGCCCAGCCTCCTACAGGGACTAAGATGGTTCTGATTTCACAGAGGGAGGCGATGCCATGTGCAGATATGGAGGACTGAGGCAAGCCTTGTTGTAGCATTAAAAGCTTATTGGAAAGAAGCGGTTGGTTGCATCTTGGGAAAAAATATTTGGCAAGTCACACATTTTCTCTACAAGGAAAGCATAAGAGGTTCGTACCGCCATAACTGCCTCCATTGTTTCTGTGAACCTAACAACAACAAAAATAAATAAATAAAATAAAAATAAAAAAAGAAAGAAAATGGAAAGGAAAAGAAAATTTTTTTAAATGTTCGGAGCCTAAAAGCTCAGAGGTTTGTGGGCACAATTCCCAGAGTCCTGGGTCCTGGGTCCAAACCTCTATTTATAGACTTGGGAGCCAATGTCCTGGCCTTGGTGTCGTCTGTGGTGGCCATGAGCTGAGAGTCAGTCTCTGGGAGAACCAGAAAAAAAGAGCGACGCTGGCTATTACAAATGTAGCCAAGAGCAAGGACTAAAAACCAAGCGTGGTTTTCCTGTCATATCTTTCTACAAATACGTATATTTTGCCAGAATTCTGTTCTCTGAGCTTGAGAGGCAGGGGAAATCCGAACAAAGACAGTATTTCACCCTGGGCTGGCAGGCAGCTGTTAGAGGTATTTACGGCCTTGTCGCAGTGCGGCGGCGGCCAGTAAGGGTATGCGGGGGCACAGGAAGCTGTGGAGAGGCAACCAAGAACTCGGAATTCCGATTTAAATCCAATTTAGGTGCACTTTTTCGGAAATGATGAAAATAGATACTACCATTGTTTCAAAAGAAAGTATCCCCTAGACTTGACGGTTTTTGCAAAACTAAAGGAGAAATTATGCTTTCTAAATGCAAGGTGGGGTGACTCCACCCCCATTAATAGACCACTCAGGGGAAGCTGTGCTCCAGATGTGAAAATTCCGATCCAAAAGATAATGCTCAGAGTGTCCGTGAACAACATGGAGATTTTGTTAATTTGACGGAACTGGACCAGCAAACGAGAAAGATTAGTTGAGGCGTTAATTCAGATTTTCCTGAGAAAGGAAACTGCATTTCCTGTCTCTTTTGTGATAGGATTTCCACGTGCCTCTGCAGACAGGCGCTGGAGTGTGCGGTGCAGCCCAGGGTACTGTGCTTGAGGCGGGCAAGCTCAGAGCCTCCGCAGTGCGGGGCTGCGCACGCCCAGCGCCCAGCGCATGTGCAGTGAAATAGCCCAGCCCAGAGATGGAACCAGCCCTGCTCAGATGGGGGAGGGGGCGAGAGGAAGGGATAGCCAGATCTATTACCTTCCCCCTGGATTTGCTGCTCATCTTTTCTTCCAGCCTTTTATCTAAAGATAGCAACTAACTTTACCCATGACTACAATTACTTTCGATCTAGACTTACCACCCCACCCAATTTGTCTGTGCGTTAAAAACGGTGTAAATACGAGCTAGCAGTAAGTAGAATTTTTTCCAGGTACACACACACACACACACACACACACACACTCACGACCCTCGGGAAATACAAAGATTTTTCAGGCTGGTGCTGCGTGCCCTGGGAAAAGGCCTTCCTTCTGGAGTCTGTTCAAACTGCCGAACTTCAGGCCAGCTATTCCTGGATCTTGTTAGGCCAGCATAGCACGTCCTAAGGCTCAGGCTCAGCAAAGAGCAATCAAGTAAATAAATAAGTAAATAAATAAATGGACAAACTGGAGGGATTTTTCTCTTGTCACGCTTCTGGGTCACAAGCTTGTTGTCTCTGGGGGTGGGGCGGTGAGAAGTAGCCTCAAGGACTCCTGGACTCCTTTCTGCCTCTCCAGTGGACGTAGCAGGACCAGCTTCTGATGCCCAGAGACCTCAGCCCCAGAAAGGAAGTGCCTAGCCTAAGGTTTTCAGGGCTGGTGGTGTCCCTGTTTGGCTGTCTGGAGCTTTGTCCAGGAGGAGGCGCTGTAGGACAAGCGTCTCGCTGGCTTCGCGGATGCCGCAGATGCCCTGGGCGGGAGGGGGAGGGGAGGGCACAAGAGCCACCCCTTCCTCTACCCCGCCCTCCACTTCAGCTCGCACAACGTGCATAGCACACGACAAGAGTGGGGTGGTCACTTATCCTCCCGCTGCCCGCAGCAAAGACAGCTCTGAGCTTCTCGGAGCCTGAAGACTGATTCTGGGGTGAAAGGCCACATTATTTCCTTCGCCTACCCAGAGAGGGCGTGATTTGCGGTTCTCTAGGAGCAGGCAACTAGGATCTTACGGTAGGGCAAGCTGTTCCTTAACCACAGGATCCCAGTGAGACGCCTCGTCCCCTACATAGCCTCAGTTCCTGTCTTTCGCTGTGCCCCAAATTCTGGTACCCAGAATGGGCAGCATGGGAAAGCAAGCATGGATGGAACCATGCTTGTCTTTAGCAAGGCAACTGACCTCCCTCTGCTTATCTAGAACAGGGCCTCGGCCCTGTGACACCTTTCTGACTCTCTGAAAGCCTGGGGAAATCCCAAGATGCACTCCACAGCTTGAGACTCAGGCAGATGTGCAGGAGAACTGTCCTCAAATCAGGCAGATGTGTAGGGCTATTGTCCTCAGATCAGGCAGATGTGCAGGACGACTGTCCTCAACACCATGCCACCACCACTGTGCTCACTGCAGGCCTGCTGTGTGCTTTGCTGGCTGGTCCTGCTTCAAGGGTGACACCAACTTCCACTCACCCTGGCTCACTGATCCTCTGTTGTCCCCTACAGTGTCCTACAATGTCCCGGAAATATTCCCCTCTTCACTACTTCAGGGCAATGTTTCTCAGCAAAGGCCTGCACCCAAAGGTCTGCATAAATGAAATGTCTAGGTCCCACCCCATACACACTGAATTCCAATGTCAAGATGGGGTGTCTGGGCACCCTGAAAACATTCTCCCCACGGCAATGAGGAGGCTGTGCACTTAGGTTTGAGAGCCATGGGTCAAGGGTCTGTGTTGCGTAGCTCTTTGTTCTCCTGGTGCCGAGTTCCTTCTCTGTCTACACTGCACATGCCCAGAGCCTCTTGAGCTACAATCAGGAGGGTCAGTTTTGGTTTGTTTTTAAGTTACTACACGATTGGTGAGTAATCTCTCCCATATCATGGGTGAAGTGACAGGGTCTGTGCGTTCCTCACTTTGGACGTGGGGAGCCTCAAAGAGATCAGGTTCTTAGTGAAGCTCAGGCTGAGGTGGGTTCCTCTACCATGTACTTGCTGGTGACTTTAGGCAAGCAGGACAAACCCTCTGAGCCTGTCTCTTCCTGTGAGAGTAGGAATAACAAGAGTACCATCAAGGGCTCACATGCGAATTTTACTTTTTTAAAGACAGGATCTCATTTTGTTACCAGACTGGCCTTGGACTTAGGGCAATCCTCCTGCTCCAGTCTCCTGGGTGCCATGATTACAGGCACGAGCCTGCCACACCTGTCTTGATTTTCACTTTCATGTTAGTATTGCACTGAGCACAATGCTAGCTACATTGACTATACTTATTAGCCGCGTACTTAAAATGGTGCTTTAGCACATAAAAAAGCTAACACTTAATCCTTACAATTATTGGCCCTACTTTCTCATAAGTAAGACCTTGGCTTTTACAGCCAAAAGAGACAATCTGGTTTACTCACTAAAGCCTTGAATTCTAGGGAGAACAAAAGAGACCTGAACTGGATGTGATGGTGCATGCCCATAGTTCCAGGATGAAGGAAACTGAGGCAGAAGGATCAACATTTGAGTTTGAGGCCTGCTTCTGTTTCATAGGGAGTTCAAACCCAGCCTAGACTACTTAACAAGTCCCTATCTCAACAAAACAATAAAATAAAAGAAATCTTGGGCAGATCTCATCAGGAATGACCTCTCAGGTCTCAATGTCTAGAACCAACACACATCAGGGTTCCACCCAGGAGGAAAGGGCTCTTGGTCCTTGGTAGGTGGCCTCACACTCCCACAGGCGCATTTTGAACTGCTCAAGGGGGCTTGCAGTCTCTCCTGAGCTCACTGTCACCTCCCTCAGCCCCTTCCAGCATCACCCTCCCTCCTGTCAATCATACCTACCCAGATAGTCACTCTTCTACACTCCGGGGCATCCTTGTCTCCTTGAACATGAACGAGATGGAGTAGGAAAGCAAAAAGCCAGGCCCATCTCCCTGGCTTACTCTACCTGCACCCTATGACTTAGCCATTAGGGATATGGCTAAACCTGATCCAGCTTGGGACAGAGGAAGGACAAGGTGTGTTTTAGGAAGGACTTACCCTTCCAGTTTTCAAAGACCTTTCCATTTCTTTGAAACAAACAAACAAAAGTTTTGGAGACAGGATCCTGTTAGGAAGCTCAAACTTGTCACAGACCCTCAGTCATCCTGCCTCAGCCTCCCAAATGCTAGGATCGATTATAGGTGTGTGCCAATGTGCCTGGCTGAAATCCTTCTCTTTTAGAAAGAATTCCATAAACACCACTTCAGGTTCTAACCCACACATATGCGCACACTCCCTGAGACCAGGTTCCCACCTTTCTGGCTCCGGCTTCCATGACTCTTGCCCACAGATTTTTTTCCGCCACTTTTTTTTAAGTCACTTCTCCTGACTCCACCGGAATCTGAGTTAGATTATCTCTGAAAACACACAGAGTTTCTTCTGCCTCCAGGTGTCCCCTGTAAAGTTTTGTCCATAGCCTAAGGGAGCAACACTACCAACCGCCCGATTCCCATGCCATTGAGCTAGTTCTCTCTAGCACTTAAATGCCCTCCTTGGAACCCCTAGTGCCTTTTCTAGCCTCTGACCCCAAGTCAGACATCCTGCCCCCAGGCTCTTTTCTAGAATGAGAGTTTCTTACCTCCTACTGAGGGCCTTTTCCTTGGGGATTGTCTCTTCCTTACTTAAACTAGCTAAGTAGCTCCATTGTGAAAGAGAGAGACTTCAGCAGCCAGGAGGACAGACTCACATTTCTCACTTGCTTAGGAGTCCCAGTTCGGTTCTTCTCTGGCTCTAACCCTAGCCTCTGTCTGTAAGCACAAAGCCTGGGCAGACTCCATGTACCACGTGTCTTTGGTCAGGGAATTCACCCAAATCCTCCCCTCATCTGTCCCTGCTTGTGCAAACATTTAACTTGAGAGTTCAACATCTTCTCTAGGCAAGAGGCCTCCTAGGAGAAAACTCAGCAGAGTTTCCTTCAGAGTGTGCTGAAGTTGACCTGCATTATACTTGAGATACCTGATGCTGTCTTCTGGAACCTCTTCCCTCTCACCTTCCTGGGAGCAGCTCTGACATCTGGGTTGGAGAAATCTTACAGGGGACCCTTTATCATAGAAGCCCACCAGGCAGAAATTCTCAGAATTGGCTCTGAGAAAAGGCAATACCCAGGATGCTAGTTTACCGGGAAACTAATTTCTTAGAGTTTCAGATTTGTTTGTTTGTTTTCCAAGGCAGGGCTTCTCTGTGTAGTCCTGGCTGTCCCAGAACTCACTTTGTAGACCAGGCTAGCCTCAAACTTGGAGATCTGCCTGACTCTGCTTCCCAAGTGCTGGGATTAAAGGCATATGCCACCAACCACTGCCTGGCTTCCTTACAGATTTTAAAGGAGGGTCACCCTCTCTGCCCACTTCCTGTTTGATTATCACTACTACCAACATTGAAAGTCCTTGGGGGACAGGGTGTTGGCTGGGGCTCAGAGTTTGGGCACTTTCCTGCTAGGGACTTCAATTACAGGGGGTGGGGTGGAGAAGCCCAAAGGAACCTGAAACAGGCTGGTTGATACACAGGATCTGCTTTCCCCATTGATGCCCACTCTCTCTTTCATTGACAAATCCTAGGACACTGGAGGGGGGTGGAATAACAAAGGGTGAGTGGAGCAAGACCCACACTGGCTCCTTAATCATTTTGCCTGTAAGCTCTCGGATCAGAAAACAAAGATGTCTGTCTCAATGTATTTCTTCCTCCCTTCCATTTCCTGTGACTCTCTTAAATACCCAGAGGGAGGCTGTGTCTTCATGTGTAACCTACAGTGATGTTTACAAGCACATCTCAGTCACCATCTTTCATCATCTTTCATCAAAAAAAAAAAAAAAAGTCTCTACTGATCCCCCACTGGATACCAGGCCCTGTGGGTCCACACACCGTTTCTCAAGACCTTTTTTCACCCCATCTCACCTCCTTACAACACAATGACCCGGAAAGTCATCTACCCTTTAATTAATTTTAACCTAAAAATTAAAGCTTTCCTCGCCTGCCCCGATGTTAATTATCTCTTCTAGGTGATTAACAAGGGTTCATTTCAAAGCTGCTCGCCTGGTGCTACCAAAACCCAGTTTTCGAAGGGTTATCTCTACCCATTACTGTAAGAATATGCCACAAGTTGTAAAAAAAAAAAAAGACAAAATAAACAAACAATCAAAACACAAAAGTCTCCTCACATAGCTGATGGACTTTTAAAAAGAAGAAGAAGAAATGAATGTCCTGGTGTCTGAATTAACAACCTCCTGTTTTCTGGCTAATGAGAGGCAAATCAGGAAGCAGGTTTGGAAATGCACATATAATGGCTGGAAATTAGCATGCAAAGAGATCTTCATACAAAGAATCTCTTCTCTGGGCTGTGGGAATTTCTGATAGGAACTGTTGTAATTCCATTTGATTTATAAATCATACGTGTGTGTGTGTGTGTGTGTGTGTGTGTGTGTGTGTGTGTGCTCTACAAATCTATGCAGCAATCCATTATTTTATCAGAGCAGAAAAATATCACATTTTCACATGGTTTGTGGCACCTCTGGAGGGCCACCACCGAAGGGTGCTAGGGCCCAGTTCTCATCTTGTGTGTGCCTCTTCCTGGGAGCCGGGGGAAATTTCCCCCACTTCCCACTTCTGTCTCTCCTGTCTCCCATGAGCAGAGATGGCCACATTCTCCTGAGGCATGCCCAGCCCTTTTCCTGGATTGCTGAGTAGGATAGACAGAGATAGTCTTACATTTCTTTCTTCCTCATTCTCTCCCTGTGATGGGGGCAGCCAGCAGTGGGGAGGAGCTACTCAAGAGCCCACTCAGATGTGGGCCTTCAGGGACCCTTGAGCTCTGCACTGAGTGATTTGGGCACACGGTGGGATTGTGCACGTCTGACTTCCTGGGCTCAGCTGTTTTAAGAGCCTCCTGTGCTTCCTCACACCCTGGCCCTTCACACCAGGGCTGTTTTATTGTTTTATAACCTTCTTTAGAGCCTAACTTGCCAGAGTCCGATGGGGGCTATTCTCCACTTTCTCACTTCGCCAAACCCCAAGTCTTGCTGTTTTAAGCAGTTTGGTCACTTGCAAAGGCTTCTCTTTCAGATCTAAGCAAATTATAAAAACCTCTAGGCATGTGGCTCCTTCCCACTTTCACCCAGCTCCATCCACAACAATTCAGAGGAAACTAAGTGTTAATCCCAGCTGCCCCTCCACCCCCAAGGCCACCCAGCCTCTCCCTAGCCACTCTTTCTCTATTGAAACTTGAGCAAAATCTCAAATAATTTCCAACTTTGGTGATAAGCAAGTAAGGAGTAGCCTCTGGCTTTGCTATTTACCACATCTAGTGCTAGAAAATGATGGAAATAAAGGAGTTCATGGTACTCACAGCGAATGCAGCCAAAGACTCATAAGACATGCCCACCAACCAGCCTTTTCCAAATAGCACTATCCCCCAATTTAAACAGCCTTCTCTGAAAAGATGCAAGTTGAAAAGCCTGGGGTATTGATATCACTATGACCTCTCTTGCATTCTGGATATTTGGAACTATTTAAATCCAAGGGAACAGTTGCAGGGAACCTTTATTTAGTGAATAAAAGTTTAAAGCCAGAGGTTATTTATGGTTCTGCAGAGAAGGGACCTGAGTGGCTATTTACAAGCACGTGATTCCAATAAACTTTGTTTTATGGCTTGAGAGTTGACAAGCCAAAATATAATTCCCACCATAAATTAGGTTAAGAGCATACAAGTGCAGATGCTCCGTTCCTGGAGCAGCGATAGGAAAGTGAGAGGCTCCAGCCAGCGCCCAGGCTCAGAAGGAGACAGCTCTACTCTCAGCCACCCTACCAATAGAAAAGAAAAACAGTAAGTCACTTAGTACTTTTTCCACAATAACTCTGGTGGGGGGAGGTTGGTTTCTGAGCTTGGCCTTCTCTGCCTGAGGAAAGTCTATCGAAGTTCTTTCTAATTTTAGCTTAAACCTAAGTTAATAAATAGAATTTGGATCTTGGATTCTTCCCCCACCCCCACCCCGCCTCCTTTGTGTACTTGGGAAGTTAGAAATTGAGGGTTTCTACCCCAAAGCAGGACATACACTCTCCTCAATGTCGTGGAGCAACTGTTCCAAAAGTAGAACAAAACAACCGTAGTCAGGGGTGGGGAGGGAGAGGGGATAAGTGTGCTCTGAGATATCTCAGAGCGGATTGCTTGCTGTTCCTAGAGGACTGAAAACTGGAAGGTGGACATCAACGTCTGGGCGGACCACTGCTGTGTATGAACAGTTTGTAGGTCTTCCTGCAGCAAAGTTAGAAAATTAGTGTCAAACCCATAGAATTAGATCACAGTCTAGACCCTTCCTTTAAGGTCTAGATCGGTTACTTTTAACCATACCGATTTTCCTTTCTAGTTACCCTTTGGATCCTCATTTCCCCTTGGAAGGAGATGACTGATTTGAACTGGAGACATGGAAAAGCATGTCCCAGACACGCCTGCTCCTTCTTTGATGAGAAGGCAGGTTTGGTGGCTAGGATGGGGGTTACTGTTTGGGACTGAGGAATTTGAAAGCAACCTGAAACTGGGAAAGGGGAACCGAACTGCTCCGAGAGGGAGCAGACGGGGAATTGGGGTCTGGACCGCCAGAATATCTGCAGCCTCACGAGTGGACCTGCACCACCCGCCTGCAGCAGAAGGAGAGGCACAAAGGCCCATTTTCTCCGACTTCCCATTTCCCCACTGGGGAAACCCTGCCTCGGGCAGTCTGAGTCAGACCACAGAAACAGTAGGGTTTTGCCCAAGGGTGCCTGAAGTGGGGGAGGTCACCAGGACGAACTCTTCTATTCCCAGGCTCTGCCTTTGAGGATGCTGTCCGCTGAGAACTTTGAGCAGTTCCCGAAGGCGGTCACCCAAAGCAAGGAGTTCTAGGTATTAGAATCCTGGGCCTCATCGTTTTTCTGCATGTCATTTATTTCTGCTTTATTATCCTGTGGAATTTGAGTGACCCTGTTTTCATTGCAACAGGTTCCGGAGCACAAGGGGGAACCAGGAAGAGCCACTGTGAGTACCTTCTCGGTTTTTTGTTTTTTTTTTTCCCAGTAACGAAGGGCAGTGCTGAGGGAGACGGTGGTCCTGGTCGAAGGTCCGAGCCAGCGGGGATAGGAGGGTGGCGTAGTTGCGATGCCTCCCCAGGCCAGAATGGCCCAGAAAGCTCACTGCGGGGGTGGGGGGTGGGGTGGGGATCCAGGTTGAGCCTTTAGGAAGCATTTCTGGGGCCTAGTTCACAGTCACCTGCCCAAGTAAAAGCACCGCGGGGGCTCATCCTGGTCTTCCCAGACCTCCCTGGACCTTCCAGGCCTTCCCTAGGCTTCGCAGGCTCACAGGTGCAGCAGACTTGCAGCTAATTAGCAGTCCACCCTCTCAACGAAGTTCAGCGAGCTCAGGGGTCCCCTTCTACAGTCCTAAATTAAGCCTGCCCAATCTAACTCAGCTTTCCCCTCCCTCCCTTCCTCTCTCTCTCTCTCTCTCTCTCTCTCTCTCTCTCTCTCTCTATATATATATATATATATATATATATATATATATATATATATATGCGTTTTAATTTCAAAAATTGATTTGTTGTAAACAGAAGCAAACATGTAACCCTTGACGGCCTTGGGTATGTTGAATTGGCCTTCTTCCAGGAAGGGCTGTGCGTTCTGAGCTTACATGGACATTCCTGTCTCTTTCCTGGAACCAGCTCCACCGGCGTGAGTTCTAGGTTTGGGGTAGCAGCTGAACAAGATGCGTGCTTGCTTTTGTCTTTCACCTCTGTGCCTCCTTAGCTGCAGTTGAAGGATCTCTGCTCCAGAGCTCAGTGGAATTGGGTGGGGTCGGGGCCAGGGACTCCAGACCTTTGGCTCTGAAGTTTGGATCTGAGAATGCTCGTGACACCTTCAGGAGGACCTTCAGGAGGACCTTCTCATTAGGATGGTGGTAATAGAGGAGAGTCAAGGAAACAGCAGGGGCTTTTCACTCACTGCAAACCCCAAGTGGTTTAATTTTAATGGAAGAGTGGGTTTGCAAGGGCCACAGGGACCAGGCATCCTTCCTCTCCTCTGAGATGTCTTCCCTTCAGGGTCAGAGAAGCTGAGACTGGGCTCAGGGCCAGATTTCTTTGCTGGGCCCCTGGTGAGGCTGAGATCCCCCAGCTTGTAGTCTCCTCTATGAACCAGGCCTGCACAAAGTGAACCTGACTCTAGGCTCCATGATAAAAATCTGGAATCTCCAGACTTCCTCTGCTCACCCTCCCCACTCTACCCGGTCCCTGACACCCTTGGCTGTGGGTGCTTATCTCTCCCGAGGCCGCTTGCTTGCAACCCCGAATCTGGCGCCTTGAAGCTGCACACAGCACAAAAAGCGGCAGAGATCAAAAGCGTTTGTATGGGCAGTTGAACGGGAGGTGAATATTTAACGCTTTTGTTCATCAATAACTTGTTGGCTTTGACCTGTCTGAACAAGTCGAGCAATAAGGTGAAATGCAGGTCACGATGTCTAACAAATATGAAAATGTGTATACTCATCTTGGTCCCCACTCAACCCATCAGACTTCCCCAATTTGTCTGGATAAAGCCTAGGTAGGCCCAGTGTCCCCAGGAAAGCTATAGGTGAAAGGGCTTGGCCTTAGCGGAAACTGGGGGGAGTCTTTAAACAGATTCTAACCCTTTTTAGAATTGGCGCCCTGGAAATCCCTTCAAAATAGTCAAAACAGTGCACATGAAAAGTGGGGAGGAGTAGCAAAGTGCAGAGTAAGAGTGAGCACCCAATTTTGCCATTTTGGGTGAGGGGAGTCTCCCTGCCCCCACCCCATCAAACTAAGGTGTGAAGCTTGAGAGCGATTTTTGAATTATAGGGGAAGAATCAAAACAATACTTAGAAATGTGGACATCTTCAGCCTGTTGTCAGGCATCCGAAAACTCGGCTCAGGCCAGGGTATGCCTCTGCCCCTGAAATCAGCCCAGCCCCAGAGTGCATCTGGGCTCTTGGATGCCCTGAATTGAGGGGCAAGCCCAGGACAGCGGAGGCGCTGGGGCGGCGAAATTCGTGAACTTTTGTACTCTTCTGTGCTGCTGTCGGCAAAGCAAAAATAATGAAACTTTGTGATATGTTTGTAAATGATTTCGAATGACCCCTCGCCCTGCCCTTCACCATTAGCGCGACGGTCTCAGCCCAGGGCGGCTCGTTGGCCGCAAACAGCGCCTGCCTCGGGGTCTGCAGCAGCAGCAGCAGCAGCCGCGGCGGCAGCAGCAGTGGGATCCGAAAGTCCAGTGGAGCTGAGGGCCCAGGAAGGTAAAGGCTGGAATTTTGGGAGGACTAGCTGTGGCCACTAACCTGGTCCAGGAATTGGTGAAGAATATCCCCTTTTGCCTTTTTCAAAACTCCCTGCCGCTGAGGACCTTTG
Organism: Peromyscus eremicus; assembly: GCF_949786415.1. Classification (NCBI taxonomy): domain Eukaryota; kingdom Metazoa; phylum Chordata; class Mammalia; order Rodentia; family Cricetidae; genus Peromyscus; species Peromyscus eremicus. The sequence goes on from NC_081419.1 coordinate 52,919,882, forward strand.
CTTCTTTTTGGGAAATACCACTTGATAAGGGGGCGGGAGATTTGGATTGTGAAAGGGGGCCATAAAGCCGCCATCTCTGGGGTGAAAAAAATTCCCCCCGTTCTTTTCTTTTCTTTTTTAAGAAGAAGGTCCTGGTTGCTCAGCTGCTCCGTAGCTCTGATCCTGGCAAGAGAATAAGGGCACTCATTGCTGCAAATGGTCACCGAGCCTACCTGAGCTGCCTCTGAAAGCCGGGCTTGGGGAGTTCTTGGTGGCTGAGCTGAAGAGATCTGGGCTAGCAACCGCCTGAGTGTCTGCTCTGGGTAGGACCCGAGGTTGTAACGTTGTCTATATATACCCTGTAGAACCGAATTTGTGTGGTACCCACATAGTCACAGATTCGATTCTAGGGGAATATATGGTCGATGCAAAAACTTCATATGTCTCCGACATGGCCAGAGACTAAGACATGGAGAGTAGGGGCAGCCAAGCCGGCCAGCCACCTCTTTCTTTTTCATTACCTTGGACTCCAGGATGATGGACTTTGCCTGGTGACATCGTGCAGCCTTTTCCTGGAGAAACCCCCACCTTTATCAATAGAGGTTCCAGAAGGTGATTAAGCGGTTGTCTGAGCGTAAGGCCAGGTTTTAGGGCACTGGGGAGTGAGGGGAAAGGCCAGGAAGCCCCAGCAGCAGCAGCAGCTCCCCCCTTCAGGAGCATGAGATACAAAGGTACCCAAATAGGGCTCACCTGGTTTTAAAACCCTTGTGTGGGAAGAAGACAATCTGGAAAGAAGGCCATTGGAGACTTTTGGGGTACATTTAGGCAAGGTTAAGGTCCCTCCACCACCATCCCAACCTGACCCAATCCACAGCTGCTAGACCAAGGACAGCGAGGGCCTCCTGCTCTATCAGCAAGACTCAACATCAACCAGAAACACCCCAACCTGGACATTGGCAGAAAAACCATAGTGGTTACTCATTGCCTAACTCAATTCTGGTCCGCCAGATTCTGGTAACTTTTGGGTGACCCTGATGAAGACAAAGCCACGACAGGTCTTTGTATGTCAGAGTCCAGGACTCCCGCCAGCTGGCCGGGCAGGCTGCCTGCCTGGAACACTCTCTACCCAATTCAGAGGCCACATTGCCCACACTCATTCTTCCTTATTTTGCACCCCAATAGGAGAATTCACTCTTCCTTGAACTGTGCCCACTTTGGGGGCTGCCTCAGGCGGTGGTAGTGAGGAGGGCATGGGAGGTTAGCAAAGTCAGTGGAAGACAAAAGCTGAGATTACCTCCTGAGGAGAGGGGTGCTGGGGATAGAATTGGAACTCTATTAACATCTGTCAGGGACTCTCAGATGTGGCATGGCAAGTCACTTGATTACACGTATGTTATTTAGTTAAATTTGTGAAAATTATGAGATGCTCACAAACCCGGTGATAAACTCGCTCCCTTCCTATTGGCTGGCCTGGTCACATGGCCGCCCAACTTTATTCAGTTGACAGCAAGTAGGAGGGCCCAATGGAAGGAGAAAAAAAGACAACACGAGAAAAATTAGTATTTTCTACCTTCTGAAATTAATGGCCATGAGTTCGTATATGGTGAACTCTAAGTACGTGGACCCCAAGTTTCCTCCGTGCGAGGAATATTTGCAGGGTGGCTACCTAGGCGAGCAGGGAGCCGACTACTACGGCAGCGGCGCACAGGGCGCCGACTTCCAGCCCTCGGGGCTCTACCCACGGCCCGACTTCGGTGAGCAACCCTTCGGAGGCGGCGGCCCGGGGCCTGGCTCAGCGCTGCCGGCCGCGCGGGGTCACGGACAGGAGCCAGGCGGCCCAGGAAGTCACTACGGTGCCCCGGGAGAGCCGTGCCCAGCGCCCCCGCCTGCGCCCCTGCCTGGCGCCCGGGCCTGCAGCCAGCCCACTGGCCCCAAGCAGCCACCCCCCGGGACAGCACTTAAGCAGCCCGCTGTGGTCTACCCCTGGATGAAGAAGGTGCATGTGAATTCGGGTAAGGAGCGGGTGCAGCGACCTTTCAGCCCTCCCCCACCCCTACTCCCATCTTTTGGCCTGGGCCCCCCGGAGGGGGTGCGAGTGGGTGGGGGCTTGTGAAGCTTCCTTGGGCGCCGCAATTACTCTCTCCATAAATTTTTATAGCTGAGGGAGCAGGCCGGGACCATGTGGCTGGCTGCTTGGCTGTGGGCGCAAAAGGGGGTGGGGATGGGGGTGGGGTGGGGGAGGACTCCATTTCCACAGCAGAGGGAACGCAGAGCAGAGAGACGGGCATTCCCAAAATGTTGGAGATCCTGAGCTCTCGGTGGGCCGGGGAGAAGGGAGCACCTTTGAGGATCTGTGAGCCTGGGGAGTGGGTGCGTGGAAGAGGTTGGGTGGGCGTGAGTGTGTTCTTAGGGAGAGGGCGGGAGGGAGGAAGCAGGCAAGCCTGGAGCACAGGGAGGGCCGAGGGCTGCGGGACGCGCCAGGAAGTGAGGGCAGAGGCAAGCCAGGGGCCTAACCAGTGGCCGGGCTCTGACCTGGCATTCCTGTCTGTTTTGTCTCTTAGTGAACCCCAACTACACCGGCGGGGAGCCCAAGCGTTCCCGGACGGCCTACACCAGACAGCAAGTCCTAGAACTGGAAAAGGAATTTCATTTTAACAGGTATCTGACCAGACGCCGTCGGATTGAAATCGCTCACACCCTGTGTCTGTCTGAGCGCCAGATCAAGATCTGGTTCCAGAACCGGAGGATGAAGTGGAAAAAAGACCACAAACTGCCCAACACCAAGGGCAGGTCTTCTTCTTCTTCCTCATCTTCCTGCTCCTCTTCAGCTGCCCCCGGCCAGCATTTGCAGCCCATGGCCAAGGACAACCACACGGACCTGACGACCTTATAGAAGTGGGGACCCTGGGCCCATCCCTCCCTGCACTCCAAGTTGAGGCGAAGCTGCGGGTGCAGGAGGGGCCTGCTGTCACCTCGCTGGGCTCTAAGGTACTGTGGGGGTGGACCTGGGACATACAGGCTACCCTGCCCTCGGACTAGGTTACCATCCTGCCCGAGGGCAGCCCCCTCCCTAAAGGGATGGGGTGGGAGGGTGGGCGGGCTTCTTTAAGTATATTATCATATGGCAGGAGCTACTGAGAACATAAAACCTTGGCGAGTCATTAAACTCATGAAATCTCTGCTGTTGGATTTTGAATTTGCAAATGAAGGTTGGAGGCTTTATCCCAGTGTGAACCTGGACATTCTCCTCCACACCACCCCTCCAGGGAGCTGTGTGGTTTAGTAACTGTGGGGGGAGTTGAGGCAGAAGGCCAGCACCCAGTGTTTGGTGCTTTCACAGCAGGAGAGCTGAGCGAGAATCTCAGAACTTTCTGAGGTATCTATAGAATTTCTGCTGTGATAATAAGAAATGTTTTGCTCCCAGTGGCCCATGCCCAAAGAAATAAATCCAAGGAGGAAGTGGAAACGGGTTACTTTATGTTTTGATTATATTTGCTTAAATATTTATTTGTTTGGGGGGAATGGACTCCAGAAAATACCTGACACCTGTGTGCCAAAAAACCTTAGGCTAGTGAAAGCGACTGAGCTTCAGGGGACTGAGTTAGAAATCTGTGGACTCACTTCTGGCCCTATTCCGGATTTTGAGCTCCTCCCTCCCTCCCACCCACCCTGGAAATATGTGTAGGAGGCCCTTAACTCTTCCAGAGGGAAGCCAAGGATCCAGGAGAACTGCGTTTTGAAAATATGTTTCCACATGTGCTTTGCCTCAGCCCTGTGTTTACAAGCAGTTCCGGGTGGTTGAAAGAAAGAGAAGGGGAAAAAAGAAACAAATGGTTCAATATTTTCCTCTGGGGAAAGAAAACAAAACCTATATGCCCTGGGTCATCAGATAATGTCTGAATTTTCTATTCCAACTGGATTCCAAATGCTCCAAGTACTCCCACATAGCAGGATTATATAGGACTCAATGTATGGCCTATTCCGGGGTGGTGCTGGGCAGCAGAGAGAAAGTGGGTAGGTAAGGAAGCCTTATTTTTTAAAGAAACTAATAGACCCTGGAAGTCCACAAAAGTTTATCTTAAAGAGATTTCCCTTGAAGTTTTTTTTTTTTCCTGAAGTGTTTCTCAAGACATCAATTAGAAGCAGAAATGATAAAAGTCCCGAAGTTTTCAGGCCTACTTCTTTACCTTGAAGACAGTGACTTTGAAACAATCTCAAACAACAGGAAAAATGGTTTAGTTCTTTATTCATTCTTATTCCATGTCTGGGAAGAGTTCAAATCTCTTTTTTCTTAAAATGCTAACCCTTAAGGATCAGGAAGAGAAGAGTAAAAGGTAGATAAGAGTTTAGACACTCAACTGAAACAAGCCTTTGAAAGCTTGAACCCCCTGATTGCAGTAATTCCCCCCCCCAGTAAGAAATGAGGGAGAGGTAAACTTAAATTTTAACCATAAAATCAATAATGCTGTTACTTTTTTCAGTATTTCAGAACACTTTAGAAGGTTTCAGTGATTACTTTTAAAATAGACTTAAGTGGAGGAGGGAAAGGCCTAGCCTTTGGTTCTGTGTCTCCTGAGAACTGAGGGCAAGGATTCATTCAACTGGAGTCCCTAAACTGAAATCCTGCTTCTCTGAAGCATCTTCCAAGCCTTGGTCTTTTGTATTAGACCCTGGGGAAGGCTCTTTGTTCCTCCTTGGGGTGAGCCTGGTTCTCAGACTTGCACATGGCAGTACTTGAATATCACCACGTCGGGATATTAAAGATGGATATTCCTGCATTATTTACATCATTGTTTCCATGACAAAAAGCACAGAGTTCATACATAGTCAAGACGTCTTTTTTCTGACGCCCTCACGTCGAGAAGCTGAAAAGGTATTTTACTGAAGTTCGGCTAAATTACAGAATCAGGTTCATCCAGAGGGCAAATTTTCTGTTCGATTAGCTGTATTTCAGCCGGGAGGACTGACCTCTAAACCCTTAACCTTTTGGACTGTAACTACCCTTCTCTTCTTTTTCCCCCCCTCCCTCTAACATGGAGACAGTCTTTGGATATTGCATTTGAAAAGAGCCGCTATCCCTGGGCCAGTTGGAAAGTTGCTAAGATTCTTTCCTAAAAGCCAAATCTAAGCATATATTGAATCACATCCTTGGGGTGGGGGAGTATATATTTTCACAGTATTCAACGATATACTTACTATGGAGATTATTATGTCGATTTTCCCCTCTCCTCAGAAGTTCTGGGTACTCATCCAGCTTCAGACCAAATACTGCCCCCCCTTCCTCCTGCCCCAAAGGAAAGCCAAGACCATGCTTTCCAGAAGAAAACCCCAGCTCCTTCTCAAACGTAGCCCCACTACTTTGGAAAGTAACTTAATTCGAGAAACAACTTCTTTGTTTTTAAGTCTCAGTTCTTCCCTTCAGCTGGGAGGGATTGTCTTTTGAAATGCTAATGGCGTTTTGCAGGGCCTAGAGAACCGTTGACAGTCCTAAGGTCCCTTTCGGACCCAAAAGAGTGGACCAGGAAAGGGGTAGCCCCCACCCCCACCCTAGTCACCTAGGGAAGGGAAGGGAAGGGAAGGAGTCTCCATGTGGGAAGGTACTCTAGAGAAAGCAAGATGTGGAAAGACTCTGGCCCCATTTGCTGTTATTTATTTCCAGTTTGTTCCCCCCAAATATGAGCCAGAAGTGTTTGTTTGGGTGTTTTAAAACCTGTGTCGGGGTCGTGACTGGGGCTGAGGGGTGGAATGTTTGCTGAGGACAGCGTGCCTCTGGTTCCCACCTCACTTTGTCCACTGCAGCCTTTTGTTGTGAGATGACGTTGTCAGTCAGCCCCTTGAAGTCTGCTCACAAAGATGCTTTTTACAAATAGAACTGACCGTGTTTTACTGCCACTGATTAAAGTATTATTTATATTAATTGTTGCCTGTAGTTTTGATGTAATTCATTGATCTATATTTGAAATAATAAAAGGTGTAGTAAAATCTCCCTCCTGTTTGGTGCCTTGATAGAGACTCTTCGTTTTCTAAAAAGCCAACGTTCACTATAAACGATTTATCTTATTGTTTTCTGCAATGAAATTGACACCAAGTTATTTGGTGCCTTTGGTGTGAAAGTTAAGCCACTCAAGGTCTAGCAGTTCTAAGCTTCCCTTCCACTCCCAGTTTGGCTACTATACTTTGTGAGCATTGGAAAGCCTGATGCCAGACCCAGGCTGCAGGGTGGAGGGCGTTATTTGTTGAAAGAGAAGCAAAGGCTTGAGTTAGTAGAGAGCTCCAAACTGGCTTTCTGTCCTAGCCAGTCCTTAGACCCCCTTCAGAGGAAGCCTTCCTGATTTGGGAGAAACCTTCCCACTTTCCAGAGGCCCAACTGAGGCTGGCTGGTGGTGGTTGCTCTGACCTGACCTGGCTGGCATCCCCTCTTGGACTCCTACTTTCCTTGGCCTGCTGAACCCCTCTGGGGTTACCAACACTGCCCCTCCTGCTCTGCATCCCTCTTGCCCCTCAGACAACAATAAACACTCTCTACTATAAAACGTACCATGCACTATTTTTATCACGAGGGCTTTCCCACATCTTGGGCTCAGCTTTGAAGAGGGGTCCAAGACAGGAGTTCCAAAATAGATAGGGGGGTGTCTTGCTGGAGACAGGAAATGAGTAGAATGCATAAAATAGGACATATGTCCTTAATATATGGAAGGGCTCGCCCCAGACGCGTGGACATGTGTATTTATAAGTGCGCAGACAGAAGTTTAAATATTCAGACACATTTTATGATTGTCCTCTGCCCGTCTTCTGGTTAATGGCTCCTCCTGTGCCCACCAATACATCAATACCGCTGTGTGTATTGAATCACCGGCAGGGATGAGGAGGAAGCGAGTCCATAGCTGAGCCCGCTGAGTACAGTACAGTAAATCGGACCCTCGGCAGACGGCGCCATGTTGGGGAGCCCTCCCTGCCCCCCACGCCGGGCTGGGCGGCCGGGGCTCGGCGGCAGCCGGGGGAGGGCCGCTCATAACCCGGAGAATTTTCAAAGTGCGAGGAAGATGATAAGAATAGATTTCTACAAGTCGCGACCACGTGATTGGCGAAATAATTAATTCAGCACGTCCCTTAAGAAACACGGAGTCGTCATTAATCTGCCACGCAAAGGGCTCTCTCCGACTTGGAAAGTGCAGGGATCCCGAGAACACGGCCCGCCGAGGGGGGTCCCCCGCGCCCCGCAGACCCGGCCCCGCGGCGGGCGCCGAGCGCGGCCCGCAGGTAAATATTTGGGCGACTTTTATTTCATCAGATTTCAATCCTTAATGAACTTAGCTGTCAGAGCTGCTGACAAATAGTTGCCTTTGCTTCTCTGGTTTAGAACCGCGAGCCGGCCAGAAGTTGTTAGTGGCCTGGATGGTGACCTTTGGTTCAGCGAAGCTTTGCACTTATGAAAAATTACTACGGGCGACCGAGTGTGTGTGTGTGTGTGTGTGTGTGTGTGTGTGTGAGAGAGAGAGAGAGAGAGAGAGAGAGAGAGAGAGAGAGAGAGAGGGAGAGAGAGAGGGCGGGTGTGGATGAGGATGCGAGGGTGTGCGAGGGGTGAGGGGGTGCGTGCAGCCTGCTCCCCAGACAACAGGAGTTTAAAAAAAAAAAAAAAAAAAAATCCCGCCGGGCTGGGGACACTCCTGGCGCACGCGGGCCGAGGTTGCCCGGTCGCCTGTGTCTACCGGGAACAATGGTCGCTGTCACCGCATCTGCCGCCTATTCTTAAACCAGCGAGAAAAGGCCCTGGCCCTCTTTTCAAGCGAGGCTCGTAAATTTTTCTTTGCGTCATAATAGAAGGCTATAAAATCGAGTTGAAATTTTACCCCAGGCAGATTTTAACCAACAGATAATGATTCCAAGCTACTTCTCTCGCTCTCCGCCTTCCCCACCCCAAGCTCAGCCGCTCGTCGCTCCAGCGAGCAGTCTCCTTGCTTCTTCTTTAGCTTTGTATTTGTAATTTTTTTTCTTTTTGGAATATCTAACAAAAGGAAAAGAAGCCCTCCACCTCCCAAATCGGAGCAACCAAGGCAAGGGGAAGCTTTCGAGAGAGGGGAGGCTGCGGTGAGCCGCAAAAGCGACAGTGTCTCTTGCTCCAGTTTCAGCCTCTTTCACCCTCACTCCAAGATCTGACACCCTAAACGCGGCTGTGCTTCGGTCCCTGGGGTTGGGGGCTGGCAGCAAACGTTCTTTTCTCTTAGCTGCAAGCTTTGACCCGGGTGTCTCAGTGGACAGTCCCTTCGTGCACCCCCCTCAACATCTGCGCCTCCATTGACTTTGAGGAGAATTTCAGAGGGCAGGCTGTGTGTGAGGGTTGTTTAGGGTTGTGTGTATGTTTTGTTTTGTTTTTTAATTTTTTTTTTTTGTGTATATTTCTCCGTCAGGACAGCAACAAAGTTTCCCCCGCTATGAATTATACATTCAAACAATAACACATTAATTCAATTATTCAAAGATGATAAATGTTTATGTGCTTAGCAAGTGACTCCTGCACGCAGATTCCGGGTGCTTTCTCTGCTTGCATTTTTCTCAATGAGAATCGTCTCCCCTCTCACCCCACCCGCTTCAATCCACTCAGACATCCCCTTGTAGGCTCAGAAAGAAACCCACAAAAAGGCTCCCCAGCCTCACTAGAGGCCAGGCCGCCAACAGCCTCCCAAGGCCCGGCTTGGCGGGCACAGGCCCGGGCTATTTTATCAGTGTGACAATTGCCCGGGTTGGTGTGATAAATCATCGTAAGTAATTCCTGAAAGGGTGTGAGGCTGTTGGGGGCCGGGCGAGGACTGTAAATCTTTCCGGTTTATTGCTCTATGAACATATGCTCCGATTGAAGAAGGCTTAGATCCTTTCCTGGAGACAAATTCCCGCAAAGCAGCCCCCCTCTTTGGCTGGGGATTAACACTTGCAGCGGGCTCAGTCCCTGGCTGGAGGTTTGGGGGCGGGGTCCTCAGAATGGGGGTGGAGTGGGGGCAGTCTAAGGTCCACTGCGACAGGCACCCCAAGTGGGCCTGAGCCCAGGCCAGGACAGGTGAACAAAAGGAGGGACTCCCTGTTAAGTTTGGGAGAAGGATCCAGTGACCCTTTCTTTGGGACCTGCCGGGTCCTCTAGATTGAGGTTTCAGAACCTTTTATTTTTCCCCAGTGCTCATTTATAGCTTTGGGACACTTTGTTAAGAGGCCATACAAGTCGTGGCGGGACATCAGCTCCACGGCAAAGCCGCTAAGAAACCGAGAAAGCCAAATACAGAATTTCCCAGGTATGGGGTTCTAGGATGAGCTTGCTACAACCCAGGAGAGAGCCTTGGCCGAGATTCGCTTAACTCTTCTTCCCACACGCAGAACATCTACAGCGAATCTCATCTAGCCACTTCCAGAGTGGTGACATCGTGTTCTGATACAGTAATTCTAAAGTAGAAATCTCCTTATCCCCAGGTAAGCCCGATTCAGTAGGCCCCCTCGCCCTCTCGGAGTTACTGCAGGAAGCGGGAAGCTGCGGCATGGCTGTTGCTGGGCCTGCGGGATCCCGTAGGCTCTAAGCCGACCTGGAAATCACACAGGTCAAGGTGGGCAAGGATTCCTCGCCTAGGTTGCTCCAGGCCCCGAAAGACTTGAGTGGAGTGTTCAGGGCGCCAAGAAAGGAGGTCATGCCGGGGCCTGCCCTGCTGCTAGGCGATTTTTTTTTTTTTTTTTTTTCTGGTTCAGAAGTGGCAGCTTGCCTGCCAGCGCCCCCAAGGAGTGACAGGGTGACAGGCCAGACAGAGTTGAGAGCCAGCGGGTCCCACCTTAAGGCAGGAACGGGTCCTGCCATACAACTTAAGTGCCTGGCGGGGAATGGGGAAAGTCAGGCATCAGCCTGGGCAGTTTGTCTAGGTGCATGCAGATAGGGAGCCCAGGACGCCGTCGGGAGCTAGGGAAGCCCCAGACTTCTGTTTTCGTAGCCCTTTCCACAAAGGCTTTTAAGAGGGAACCCCCAAAACGTCCAATCCACTGGTAGGTCTGGCAGAAGGCCGGGCCAGGGTCAGAGGTCTTTGCCCAGAGAGATTCTCAAGTCCTCATCCTGCTGCATTCGGGCAGGCTGTGGCTGCGCTGATCCCAAGCTGCGGGGATGGAGGCTTTCCTTCTCTCACCCACCAGTGTCCTGCTCCGGGGATGGCGCCTGGGTCCCAAGCTTTTCCTGCGCCCCTCCTCCCAGCCCCCAGGCCTGGCTGCGCTCTTGGGCTGGATGGCGTGAAAGTTTCAGCCTCAATCAGTACAATCTTCCCTCGGGGTCACGTGAACAAATATGCTCGCATTTGAAGGCAGCGTCTGTATTTCCCGACTATGAGGGGGTTTCCGGGGCTCTCTCCAAATTCAGAAAGGACCACGTTCCGAAAGCAAAACAAACCCAGAGCTCTGGGGGGCCTGGGAGGGCTGGGCAGGAACCCAGGAGTGGGTGGGGGAGCCAGTGGCCGCCGCTCTGGGCCTGGGAGCGGACCGGCGGGCGGGTGGACCGACCAGCGAGCAGCGCAGGCGAAGCCAGCTTGGGGACTACAAACTCGTTCCTCCAGCGTTTATTGGTAGTTGAACCTCAGCCTGGTTCCGTTCTACCGGGAATTCCGTGTGCTCGGGTATATGGCCGAGTCTGCAAGCGCGCAAGACCAGGGTTGGGACACTGTTGTCTGCAGACAAAGGGGGAAGACTAGCTCTGCCCCCCACTGGCGCCCACTCTGAGACCGAGGACACCAGGTTTATGATAAATTGGGATCCAGGTAAGCAATTGCATGACAAAATGGAAATCTTTGGGCACAGGGCTGCTTGCCGCCCTGAGCGGGATACTAAATATGATTTATTTTGTGTAATCTGTGATCTTGATTATTGCCAATTGGTGAGGCAGCCCGCAGCCCTAGACGCACTTCTGCATATACATCGGAGGACGGTGATTAATCGTAACGAGGTGCGCTTTTATGGGGACATTCCCCGCCTACCAAAAGGTTAAGAGGACACCACCTTACCAGGCTTGGAGGGTGGCCGGCAGCATTGGGGAGGGGGTGTAGCAGTTTAAGGAGTGGGTTTGTTGAGCGGACTAGGGGCTAGAGTTGGTATTTTGAGGGTAAATGTGTAGTTATGAGAATGGGCTGAAAATGGAATGAATAAAAAGAAACTTTTTTTTTTTTTTTTACACTGTCACTGCCAAAGTAAGATGGAACATCATATTAATTCCGTGTCTTGGGCTGCTGGGCCGGGGTGCAGGCGGGTTGATTTATACGTATTTAAAATAAACTGTGTGGCCAGCCAGCTCCCTGCATTGTTTGGTGGCCACCTCCACACACTGAGCCTTTACCTCTTGCTGTTGGCTTCCTGTTTTTCCCCCCATAGGAGTTAAAACGTCCCCCAGATTAAAAAGACCCCCCAAAGTACCCTGAAGAGTTTGAGAGGCTTCTTCAGTCTCTCATCAGCCTGGGCTTTGACTGTTACAATGATGAAGAACACGTTTTAGTGTTTCTGGGTCCTTCTGCCCAACTAACCCTAAGTGGTGAAAGCTAAACCATATTGGTTTCTGCATTCCACATATCCTTTTGTTGATTTGTTCCTAGTGGCTTCAGGCTAGAAGTGTAGAGGACAAACAATCCCAGGTCTTTACCCCCAACCAAGGCAAGGGTGAGTGGCTTCATGAGCGGGAGTGGGCCAGATCACACTGGACTACCACAGGGAAGGAACCCCAAATCGAGGTATGCTCCCGAAATTTAAGTTGGGACAGGCCCCAGTGGGTGAAAGACTGAGTTCCAAGGTCTTTGCCATCAAAGGGAGCAGAAAAAGTTGTTTTGTCAATCAACTGCACTGGGCTCCTTCAAATCAAAATTTGAAGTCGGTGGACATTTTTCTTTGCTCACTGCCTTGGAGCTGCGAGCCTGCCAGCTTAGTCAGCTGAATCCAATTACTGCGAGCAGCATTTCATTTGGCCCCATGGAGCACTCACTTATAACTTCCCCGAAATTTTCAATAATCCCCACCAAGGCTCCACTCTGGCCCCATCCTGAAGAGTTTTCCCTGGATGCTGCTGGTGGGTGGGGTATGGGGGTCGGGTTGTCTGGAGCCAGCTCTTCCCCGTCAGCTAGCGGGCAGGACCCTTCCGCTTCTGAAGTTTCTGGCTGGGAAAGGAGTAGTAGAACTCAGAGAGGATGGAGCCAGCCGGGTTCAGATCACGATTTGCGGCACCCAAAAGACAGAAAATAGGCCAGTGCTGCATAGCTTGAAGGTGTGGAGGGGAAGGAACGCAGAGAAAGTTCTGGAGGAAAGCGTGTTTTGATTGTGACCCAACTAACCAACTTGGAATCGGTTTCCCTTTCTACTTCCCAAGCCCACTGTGCCCAGAGCTCAGAGCGCACCACTCACCCTAGAAAGCCCAGGCACGAACTTACCCGGTTCCTCAGCGCCTGGAAAACACAATTTAACTAGATGCGTTGAGAGTGGGAGACTCTTCTTCTCAGGGAAAGATCCTACTTCTAAAGAAGCCCCTTTCAAAAATAAATAAGATAATCAAGCGGCGCAGGTTGATGTCTGCCCACGCGATTGTATAATATAAAGTGGTTTGAGGTCTTCAGCCACGGGTTTGAGCATCCTGATAACGCGTGCATCTCTACTGCGCCACTCTTGGGGGCCCAGCCAAGAGGGTTGGGGTGTAGTGAGCAGGCCAATGACGTGCCCCCTTGGACCCAGGTCGTCTGGGAAGCTGAAGCCAGGACGCAAAGTTAGAAGTCCTACCGGGCTGGGATCTCTCTGAGGCGCTTCCGTTGGGTGTTCATTAAGGGGTGAGTTATTGCAGCGTGAGCCAAAGGTCACTTCAAAGGCTTATGGCTGCGCTCTCTAGTCTTTAGAAGCGCCCTGAACGCTTTGTGTGGGGTTTTCCCGGGCGCAGTTTAGTGTTTGCAAACTACTGAGTCGACAAATTGCACAGGGCAGATCAAGAGACAGACTGCGTCTCTCTCCCTTCACCTGACCAGGGGCCAGCGCCTGCTGAGCAGCCGCAGTGCTGAGCGGCTTGGTCTTAGTTTTGAGGTGGAGGTAGGGAGGGCTGTTGGTTTCTTAGGCGGTTTATAGCCTAGCCTCGATCCAGAATTGAGCAACCCAGGCCCAGAATGGGTTGGGTATTTTCTAATACACTCAGGAAAAGCTAGCTGAGCCAGAGATACAATGTGCAACCCAGCTAGCGTCTAGCTCCGGGTTCACTCGGGCCCTTTGGGGGCAGCTCCAGTAGCATCCACCCAGGGGCACCTAAGTATCTACCCTCCTTTCCTGCTCTTCTAACCTGTAACCTTCCTCCCACCTTCATTCACGGCTTTCTCTGCGCGGGCTGACCCACTCGGCTCACCCCCGGGTCCTTCCCTCACGAACAGGTTCTCTCCCCTCCCCCATCCAGCCAAGGATTTTGCCCTCTAGCTCCCCCGGAGCCAACTGAGTCTTCATTCTGCTGGGGCCAAAGCGTCTAGAATGGCTGCAGGCACCACATACAATAGTCACATTGATTACGACACCCTTAAAAGGGCTAAAGGCCCTCCTGGTGTGTTCGCAAGACAGAACCGGCTGCTACTGTGTTTTCCATTTTGTTCCAGATCTGCTTCCACAGAGTATCAAAGAAAACTGAAGAGCCTACAAAAAGAGTTAGAAACAAAATTCAAGGAAATAAACACATACAAAATTGTGGTGAGTGGGGGGGTGTGTGATTTAAATAAATAAATAATTTCCACTACATTTCCATGTCCCCCCCACCCCACCCCTCCAACTCCAAGTAGCCACCCCAGGATTCATACGTCAAGACATAAAACAAAGGGCGGCTTTGAAGTGGATCACCTCAGTGTGAGCTGCCGCCTGTTACATGAGACCCGATCATCGGCCTTCAAATTTATGGCGCTTTAATAGAGTGCGTCCGCTGTCTTAAATGCAGGGTATGTTACAGTACTGAGTTATCCGGGCTAAACAGGAGTGATTTAAAACGGGCGTCCTGGGCTTCCCAAAGGGCAGAAGAGGCTCAGGCAGAGAGGTCCGGGAGAAGGTAGGCAAATAGTCAATTCTCTTCCCAGCAAACGCGCTGAGGAGTGATTCTCCAAACCTGAAGTTGCAAAGCCATCGGGGAAAGGAGTATCATCGCTAGGTCCCACTGAATTAACAAGAATGCCCAGTAAGAGTCGTGGCCTCCAGGGCGAGACCCGTGGTTTATTTGAAGACCCGGCTTAGGCAAAGGAAGGAGTGGAGGTTGGATTAACTTAAGCCTGTGAGAATTTTAAGAGAAGCCGACACAAGCAGCGCTCCATCAACCTCCCACTTTTCTCTCAACTGGCACCGACTGACGGCGGAGGTCCGTTATTTACACGGCCGCGCTAGGCACAGCCCGGTGCCTCCCTCCCAGCCCAAGCGTCCCTCTCCCTGGGCCTTCCCGCGGCCGTGGCGGGCGAGCAAACGCCTAGCAGGTCTCTGCGCGTCCATCGAGCCTCCCCGCGTCTGAGGCCAGGCGGGCAGCAGGTCTGCGGTCCTCGGCCGGCCGGGCTTGCGATCCTCTTTCCAACTCGGGCTGCCCAGCACAGCTGCTGGCCCAGGCCGGCGCCGGCCACTTTATATAATCCGGCAGCTCGCACGCAGGGTGTGTGGACGGGAAAAGTGCGGAGTAGGGGATTCTTTTGCTGCTCTGCCTCCTACGCGGAGCCTGCTTTCCACTTCTGAAAAGTGCCGGGCCTTGGGAAGTGTTTTTCTTTTCATTCCTTACTGAAGCGTTTACTGCTGCCGTGGTCGCAGTCATAAATTTTGTTACAAACCACAATGACAGGTGCATTGATATGCACCGTGAGAGCTCCAGCTGCTTAATAACCCTGTCCCCTGGCCGCTGTGAGCGCCTTTTATTTATTCGGTATCATATTAGGTATTGATCTGGGCAGAATTAAGTGCAGTGAGCAAGTATCAGGGCTCCGTTGCTTCCGAGGCTAGGCCGGCTTGGCGGGCCAGCACGGCTGGAGAGCCAGCGAGCGAGCGAGCGAGCGATGCTAACTCTGAGAGGGTGCCTAGCCTTCCTTCGGGCTGGAAACCATTTGGCCTTGTCTTCTGAGCTTGTGGTTAGGCCTCCAAGCTGAGTTGGGTAACTTCCAGGGACTCTGGAAAAGGACTAGCCAGTCCAGTTAGGCCACCCTTTGCTAAGGGGAGCAGGGGTGCTCCAGAGGAATGGGGTGGCTACAATGTGCCTTTCCTCTGGCTGGGGTGAGGGTGGGGGTGGATGGAGAGAGAAGAAGAGGAAGAGGGGGAGGGGTTAGGAAGAGGAGAGGAAAACTGTGGACTACTCCAAAATAAGAAGTCCTGCTCAACTGCCCCTCCCCCAAATCTGTGCCTCCCCCCCCCCCCAAAGGCATTTGGATCTTGGTGCTCATTTGAGCAAAGGTATCGAAGGATGAGAAAAGAAAGCCTTAAAGGGGGGGGGTGATCGAAAAGATGAGCCACTGAACAGTTGACCATTGTCCAAATGATTTATGACCCAGTCCCGTTTTTTAGGTTCAAGCAGAGTTCACAAGGAGTAGTGATTTCTGGAAAGAAATAAACTTTTTTTTTTTTAAATCAGTTTTGTAACAGTATTTTCAGGTTGAGCTTTGGAAGTGGGGCTTCTTTAGGGCTCTGTATGGTGGGTGCTGCAAAGTTTTTTTTTTTCTCCCCAAAGAGAACAGCACCTAATTACTACCTTTGCTTGTAAAGAAATGGATGTTAGACCACAGAGTGGGCCTGGAAATTCTTTAAGACAATGTAAACGGGCAAGAGATGACTCTGGTTGGGAGGACTAGCTGTATCTTTGAGGTCTTTGTGTAGAGATTTTTCTAGGAACATGCCACAGGAGTAAACATAATGTGTACCACCATCTGTCCCATAGGCTTGCTTAGTTCCTTAAGAAGGTATTTTGATGTGACTGGTCCGCCTCCCAAGACAAACTGGGTCAACATGGAGGCTGAAGGGGGATGTTTTGCTTCCACAGTGGTTAATGGGATGATGAAGCAGTAGCAAATTCTGGTGGTCTCAGAAGCTTGATGCAGCCATTTAGACATCCAGAATCGAGCAGCATCCTTGAAAAGCCCCAAAATTTAGTCAAGCCCTTGTGGCAGGTCCTTTGGCCTGGGGCAAACATATATAACTAATAAGTCACAGAATCAGGATGTAATGTCCACTTGCTATTTGGTAATTTTAGTAATCAGAGATTGGTATTGAAAACTAATCAAAAGAATTAGTCTAGCTTTGTTAGGTGGATATCTCAACTGCACGCATTTGTGGGTACTAGTAGAGACAATGCCCACAACAAAACATTTCAGTATTACTGCAGCCCATTGAGAAAGACCCATCTCTCATCAAGATAAATGGCATATTCACTTGTATTCTAAAACAAAATGAGCAACCATACTACCAAGCAAAGGCTAATTCGGGGAGTTTTCTTAATTGGTTGGGCTTTCTGGTGAAAATACAGGGGGAAATTAATGCAGAAGTGTTTCGGTTCCTGTGTTTAAATCTGATTGGCCATAAGTTGCATGATGTGGTCTCTCGTGATGGTGGAAGCCAGGGGGAATTTTTGGAAAGAAACTTTGCCTGAAAGATGAGCTCAAGAACTAAGGCCAGAGAGCTGACCTGTGAGTTTCCTTTATCAAACAGACAAAAGTGATTGAATGATATTAGTTATACTTTAACTCCTCAAGAGCCTTTCAGAAGGGGTGGGAAGAGCACCCCCCCATGAAGAGTCAGGGAACACAAAAGGGGAAGAATTTTTCTTACCCCCCCCAATCCTTCTAATTCTGGGTCCATTCATCATGTCATGAGAACTTGTCTCATTGGTTGTAGGTTGGGTAGGAGGTGGGGCAGAATGGAAGGTCCTGAGCAGAGGTCAATAATAATATCTATTTATGTAAAGATCCAAAGGAAAATGATAAAGTTATAAGACCATTCACCATTCCACTCACACTATATTCATTTCAAGGTCTAAATCCGCTCACCCATTTTCAGGGACACCCTTCTAAAAGTAGGTGAAAGATAAAGTAAGGGGTGTGGGAAAATGTAGATGAAAGAAACTTTCTTAGCTTCAAAGTAAGTCTGGGAGTCTTTAAGTCTCCCTTTTGTTTTTTTCCTTGCTAGTTTTCCACACTGTGGATTTCATAGTGCTGACCCACAAAACTAACTGTGTGGATCCTCACCCTGTCATCAAAGTGGGCTGTCTGGGTCTTCAAAAATGATGATATGATTCTGAAACTAGGTGGGAAAGATACTTTTAGAGGGAAGCTCTTGGTGTGTAACAGAGCTTTTCTTTTGTCCATCCAAACACTGAGATTAGGGTTTGGAGGGGTAAGAGTCCTCACATAGCCTGTACAAAGCCCTGGGGTTGATCTCTATCACCAAGCAAAACCAAACCCCAGGATCACCCAAAGACTGGTTGTGACCTGTTCATCCACTCATTCATCCATCTATTCAATATCCATTTATTGCACTTTTACATGCAGGGCATCGCACTGAATGCCAGTGATATGTTGATGAAGAAAACACAATCCCTTCCTCTAAGGAGTTCATAGTTTAGGGGGAGAATCAGCCAGTCATAAGTGTTTTCCCATGCAGGCTCAAAAGCTGTATTGACAATCCTGGAGAAAGGCAGTTCTCCAAGAAGCTCTTGGGGTGGAAGGAATGAGGCTAAAGTTGAACTCAGGAGGAAAGATCTCTTCTTGCATTTAGAAGAAATACTCCAACTTTTCCAAGAGTTCCAATGAACTGAGCTTCATAAAGCCCCCAGGCCAGGACCTTGCCCATCCTTCCACTCTGAAACGAGTGGGAAGCTGAGAGCTTCCTCTGGTCCTTCTATGTTGATTGGTCTTGCCAGTGACAGTCCCTCTAGGATCTCTCCCTTTTTCTCTTGGCAGGTCACCTGGAGCTGGGGAGCTGGCCCAGCTCCCTCGAGGAGATTCAGCAGCCCCTGGCCTCGGTGGTGAAGGAGACGGTGGTAGTCAATGTTATTTGAGCGGGGTCAGCAGGCCCTGGAGCTTCCTGAGTGCACCATGCAGAAGGCTGCGTACTATGAGAACCCAGGGCTCTTTGGAGGCTATGGTTACAGCAAAGCCACCGACGCTTATGGCTACAGCACTCCTCACCAGCCTTACCCACCCCCTGCGGCTGCCAACTCCCTGGACAGTGACTACCCAGGTTCTGCCTGCTCCATCCAGAGCTCAGCACCTCTCAGAGCCCCGGTCCATAAAGGAGCCGAACTCAATGGTAGCTGCATGCGACCTGGCACTGGGAACAGCCAGGGTGGAGGTGGTGGCAACCAACCTCCAGGTCTGAACTCAGAGCAGCAGCCACCACAACCCCCTCCTCCACCACCCACCTTGCCCCCATCCTCGCCCACCAATCCTGGAGGTGGAGGACCTGCCAAGAAGACCAAGGGGGGGCCTAACGCTTCCAGCTCTTCAGCCACCATCAGCAAGCAGATCTTCCCCTGGATGAAAGAATCCCGGCAGAATTCAAAGCAGAAGAACAGCTGTACCACTTCAGGTAGCTAGCTCTCTGGGCAGGTCATCCCTGGACCCACATCCCTTCAGACTGGCCCCAAGGACCAATTACCTGGGAGCCAAGAGACTGGGGGGGGGGCTGTAAGAGCAACCTCAGCAACAATATATCCAAACTCCCACTTGTATAGAAACGTCTGTCCTTTCTAGTGACTCTGATTGGATACATACTCTTGCAGAGACAGGGCATGATTTCATTGCTGGTGCCGCGGTGGACTGTCTCATGCTTATTAATAGAAAGTTCTTAGGCTGACATATTATCTGCCTTCCCAGGCATGGGTCATAGCTCAGCTTCCTCTTCTACCCACCAGCCCTTCCAATGTGAAGGCAGGCAGGGTGTGGTTCTGTACACCCATAATTCCACCACTTGAGGCTGAGGCAGGAGTATCTCGAGTGCAAGGAGAGCTTGGGAAGCATAGTGAGTTCCTGGACACCATTAAAGAGATCTTGTCTCAAAACAGAAAACCAAGTCAAGACAAACAATACCCAAAACAGAAGGAAAAGAACCATGGCCAAAAAAGTTATAAACATTATCCATTTATTTTATTTAATTTTCCAAAGAACTCTTTTAAAATAGGTATGTGCTAACACCCTTATTTTTCCCAGATCCACAGAACTGCAGAGTGGTGGACTTGGATCTAAGGGGTATGACTTCAGGCATAACCGTGAAGCTCAGCCCACTCCAGTGAACCTGTAACAGGGAAGAGCATGTTCCAGGGGGAGAGAATAATTTGGAACAAGAGCAGCTGTCCCTTTCACACTCTGGCAAGGGAGACTCTAGAGCTGAGGAATGGACATCTCTTGGTCCATTCTAAGGACTGATGCCTTCTCCTCTCTGCTCAGACCGATGCTTCTTGAAAATTTCTGGCTTTGTGTTCTTGATGGTGTTTATTTTGCAGGTCCAGGGCTAGTCTGAAGTCTGGGATATGATTTGTTATCAGGTCTCCTCTGCTCTGCCTGATGCTCCCTGGGCTGTGGCTCCTAGGGGGAAAGTGTCTTCCTGCCAGAAAGCTCCTTCCTCTGCCCCTCCCTCCTTAGCTCAGACACAGGCCCTCCCTCCCAGGAGAAATCCATTTGTCTTCCCAGTGAAGGAGTGGACAGGCAGCTGAGGGGTGGCAGCAGAGGTGAAGCCAGTGCTGGGGCTGCTGCTCCCAGCACTGCCATAGGCAACATGCTTTCAGCCTGGCCTTGGGATCCCCTAAAACTCCAGGGCAGTATCTTGGGGGGGGGGGTGTTACCACCTCCCTGCCTTTGGGTGCACCTGTCTGGAGTGAGGTGCCAAGACCCCTACCCATTTCTTTGCTCTTTGGAGTGTTTGACTTGGAAACAAACGAGGCAGGCTGGAGCTGCCTCTGACACCGCCCCCCCAGCACCCCCCCCTCACCCCAGCAGCAGAGGTTGAGAGAGAGGGGTGTTCAAAGAAGTCTAGCTTTTTGGATGGGGAGTAGAGTCTCCATGAGCTGCTCTTAGCTTCCCAGTAAAGTCCTTCATAGCCTGTGGGTTGAGATGAGGTGATGGGCTAGGGTGGAGAGGAAAGAAGGCAGGAGTTACAGGTGCAACTGACAGGTAGGCCTAGGGGTGTGTAGAGTGAGCGCTTCCTCAGACTGGGGCCTCTCAAAATCCTCTACCCGACTCTGAGCGGGCTTGGAGGTGAGAGCAGGGGAGGCAGATGGAGGCAGGAAAGCCCTCCTCTCCATTCTGAGGTTTCTTACCCCGTCGCTCAGCACCCTCTCTGTCTCCCTCCCTGCCCAGGAGAGAACTGCGAGGACAAGAGCCCCCCGGGCCCAGCATCCAAGCGGGTGCGCACGGCGTACACGAGTGCTCAGCTGGTGGAGCTGGAGAAGGAGTTCCACTTCAACCGCTACCTGTGCCGGCCGCGCCGCGTGGAGATGGCCAACCTGCTGAACCTCACCGAGCGCCAGATCAAGATCTGGTTCCAGAACCGGCGCATGAAGTACAAGAAGGACCAGAAGGCCAAGGGCATCCTGCATTCACCGGCCGGCCAGTCCCCAGAGCGCAGCCCACCTCTTGGAGGAGCGGCGGGCCACGTGGCCTACTCCGGCCAGCTGCCGCCGGTGCCCGGCCTCGCCTACGACGCACCCTCGCCACCCGCTTTCGCCAAATCGCAGCCCAACATGTACGGCCTGGCCGCCTACACGGCGCCGCTCAGCAGCTGCCTGCCGCAGCAGAAGCGCTACGCGGCTCCCGAGTTCGAGCCCCACCCGATGGCGAGCAACGGCGGCGGCTTCGCCAGCGCCAACCTGCAGGGCAGCCCCGTGTACGTGGGTGGCAACTTCGTCGACTCCATGGCGCCCGCATCCGGGCCGGTCTTCAATCTGGGCCACCTCTCACACCCGTCTTCGGCCAGCGTGGACTACAGCTGCGCCGCGCAAATCCCTGGCAACCACCACCACGGACCGTGTGACCCTCACCCCACCTACACAGATCTCTCGGCTCACCACTCGTCTCAGGGACGCCTGCCCGAGGCCCCCAAACTGACACATCTGTAGCGGTTGCCGCCGGCCTGGTAGCTCGGCGCAATTACCTCTCTGGTTTTGGTGGCAGGGGTGGTGGCGGGGCGGGGCCCGAGGGGCAGCTCGGGGGACCCCCCCCCCCTCCCCGATCTGGTCTGGCCGCTGCCTCGTGAGTCTCGGGCTTCCAGCGGCCGAGGCTGATACGACTGGGCCTCCCCTCCAGGCGCGTCCTCCTTTGGGTGACTCGCCATAAATCAGCCGCAAGGATCCTCCCCTGTAAACCTGACAGTGCCATATACTGCGGACCGAGGGACTCTAATCTGGTAATGGTGTCCCTAAGGTAAGTCCGAGACCCACCCGTGGCGTGTCCTGAAGAGGGACTAGAGCCTGGAGAATCCCGGGCCTGGCCCCTCCGTCTAGCTTAGTTTCAGAGACCTTAATTTATATGCTCCTTCTCCTCCTGTAAAGATTGCATTGGACTAAACAATCTGTATTTATTATTTGAAGCGAGTAATTTCGTTTCCCTGATTATTTATCCTCGTCTTAATGTATTTATGTGTATATTTGTAGAATTCTCCAGACGGGCCTAGGTACGCGCTCCCAGGCCTTGGGGGCCACATTTCACCTCTTTAGTCCCCTTGGTCTGAACTAGTTGAGAGAGTAGTTTTGAACAGTTGTAACCGTGGCTGGTGTTTGTAGTTGATGTAAAGGATTGAGATCATAAATGGTCCTTCATGGGTAGAGTCAGGCAGCCCGGTGGCATAGCACGGCTCACGTTAGCCGTTTCTCAACAGCCGAAGCCCTCACCACTCGACACAGCTTATTGATTTCAAATTGTCTGGTACTATTTGAACAAACATTTAGAATAAAAAAATTTTTCTCAGTTGGAAGTGTATCTGTGTTAATCACACACATTTGCAGGCAGACAACTCTGCCTTGATCCCTCTGTAAGACACCCTCCCCCCCCAAAAAAAAGGACCCTCTGAAAAATATTTTATTTATTCGGAACCTATTGCACAAATTGTCGTGGAGGAATTGAAATAGGGTGGCAGTAATCAGAGGACGCAAACCTCAAAATATTCTAGATGGGGTGATGGCAATGAGACTTCCCCAAAGCAACACCTCTTTCTAGACAAGATCGGTCCGTGGAGGGGGGGAGGCAGAGCTCTTTTTTTCTGCATTAAATAATAAAAATTAAACTTTGGGGGAAAAAAACCTGACAATCAAAGAAAAAGCGTAAGAGAAACAGGAAAGATTAAGCTATGAAAAGCTAAGGTGCAGGCGGATAAAAAAAAAAATGACCACGCAGAGACAAGCACCCAGGCTTTTATCTCTAGGAAGTACTCACGATTTTTTCCTTTGTCATGATCAATAGTTCATTTCAAAAGAAAACAAATGTTCTCCATAGATGTAAAATAATAAAAGTTTCATTAACGGAACATAACACGTATAAACACCTTGTTTACTCCTGTTTCTTTGTGCAAAACGGGCAAAAAGTCTACAACATTTATAATCGTTTTGTAAATATTAGTGTGGCTCTAGCTCGGGTCGGGCACTTCCGCCCACTTCTACAGAAGGGGTTACTTGGAAAGAAGTCTTCAGACAAGGTTCAATTATTTTGTATTTCAGCAAAGGCCGCCCACGCACCTCTATTTGGTTTGGCAAACATGCAACTCCCACGACCAGCCTGGTGACACGAGGTGGAATTCCTATTGTGTGTGGAAATAGCTTCTTCTCTTCTGGTGGAACAACAATCGTTTTCTATTTGGGTGTTTGTGTTTCGCTCAGTAATGATGGCTCAAAATATTTAGTTTCCTTGTTCCTTTGTGCTGTTTTTAAAATGGCATGTTAGGCTGGGGGCGGGAGGGGATATCCTTTGCTAAATTTCACTCTATCTGAGCAAGTTTAAAGTATATATGTTGTAGAATTGTATCAACAGAATAAATGACTTCAATTGAAGGCATATTTTACCCACTCTCAAGGCTTAACATTGTTTTCTATGAAACCTGCATTCATAGGCAGAATCTGTAATTGTAAGAAATTATTTTTTAAGCTCTTAAGGAAATCAAAGAAGAGCTAGCTGCCTTGTAGGAAATCACAGCCGCCTTTCTTAACTGGCTAAATATTAAATAGATGAATTGTCAAGCTGTTTAGATTCAGCCCGGTTTCTCTCATCTCCTCTTCCTACCATAAATAATAATAAAAATACATAATGCATCATGGCTCCAGGCGGTTCCCAGCGCGGTGTGTTACCGCAGGAGTATCTGCTGAGTCTGCGGGTGTCTGCAAAACCCCAAGTGTCATCTGTGGCTTAGGGTTTCATGGATTAGACTTTAAACAGTGTCTAGCCCGGCTGACATCAGCTTCCTCTCACACATAGGCTCTAAGGAAGTGTCAGGTTGGGGGCTCCCTCTCTAGGCAGCCGCAGCCTCCTAGGCACTGCTGCAGAGTAAGGATGTTGGGAGAGAGGGGGAGGGGGTCGCTTCGACCAAATCTGCGGCCTTCTCCCACCTCCTGAAGTTCTAGAGACATCAGAGAATCGCTTGGTTCTTTCTTGCCACTGGCGGGAATCACGTGACGGGCACACTCGCTCCTAGCGTGGGTGGGGGCGGCGGCGGCGAGTTCTGGGAGGGCGCACTCCCACGCGGCCGCCAGCCCGAGAGAGCTGGGCCCGCGGCACAACCATTTAAAACTTCATAAATTATAAACAAGCCGCCTTGGCCTTCGCCATAAATTCCGCTCCTCTTGAGCCTGCAATTAGTGTTAGGAAGCACCCAAGTCTAAACACAACCGAACGCCCTCTGAAGGGCCCAGCCGCCCGAGGTTGCAAGCCTTTATTTATTTCCCGGTGCCACCCCCTCTGCACCGAGCTTTGCACGCAGTCACCTCCTCCCCCGCCACCGCGGGCAGTCCACACTCCGCTGGGTTCCCGCTCAGCCTGGGAAGGTCACAATAGCAGCTCTATCCGCCGAGGCGCCTGCCGCCTCCTCCCTCCCTGGTCTCCGAGAAGCAAAGAAAGGAAAGTGGGGGAGGGGAGCCTGGCCAGCGATGGCGCCCGGGTCTCAGGCCTCGGCTCTAGCTTCAAGGCCCCTGGCAGGACACGATGCCGAAAGTTGACAAAGGAAGGGAATCACCACCCTAGCTTGTCTTTCTCCCACTACGCACGCTGTGGGGCGGAGGAGCACCGACCGTCCCCCCCCGCAGCAGCCCCCCCCCCCCTTGCCCCCGGTCGAGGATGCCCAGAAGCAGTCAGGTCTACCCGAAGCCCACGAGTCCATTGTGCCAGCGGGGCTTCTTTTCTGGTCCTCTGCAGAGAAGGCCTTAGCCACAACAGGGGGCTATTCCAGAAGGGAAGAGTACTCGGGCCTCTCCTGAGGGTGCTGGTCTTGGGAGGTCTACCTTTTTTCTCCATAGCTTTTTTTTGGGGTGGGGGGGGAGGGGGCGGGGGGGCGTCAGGAAGATTGTGGATCTCCGTTAGATTTGAAAACTTTAGATCTGAAGGAAAGAGGTCAGGTCCTTGAGCCTGGCTCATAGATGGTAGTCATTTGGGCATCTCCGGTTGTACTGTCCAGACAATCCAATGTGGATTAAAGTAGGATGACCATCAGGCAGAGGGTATGTGTGGCCCCGCTGCAAAATGGAGGTGGGGTGGAGCAAGAAGGGAGGTTTTCCTAGCAACCTGGGAAACCTCAGGATCCACTCTGGTGTGGAGCTAGCCAGGGGAAGGGAAGCCCCGGGAAAGCCGTGGAGAGCAGCCCTGGCCACTGGCTACTCTACTAAGGAACTAAGAAAGGGTGGTTAAGTACACATTCTGCCTTCTGGCTTTCAGAACACAACCTCATGCAGGGACCTGACAGAGAAAAATCTGCCTCTGATGGAATCATTAAGTTGACCATCCATTGGTACCATTTCTTTGTACAGGCTTTCAAATGGGAGCCAGGACCAGCACACAGAGCTAGCTACTGCTTCCCCTTGGTGCAACTCGAAGCCCAGTCCTGATCAGAGACACATCAGCCGAATTGGTTTCTGAGGCCCCAGAGGCTGCTAACCTTGCTGAACAAGATTTTTTTTTTCAAATTTCTATCTCTAAGAAGTATTGAGCGATAGTGATTACCTACACTAGCTAGCCATCCTTTCCCCTTCCTTACCCTGCACCACACCAATGGCCCGTGAGTGAAATGCTCTTCTCAGCCAGCAGGCCTGAAAGCCAGGCTCTCCATCTGTTGAGGATTTTCATTAGGGAGGGTGAAGAGGATGCTGTGAGTGGGCGTCTGTTTGAATAACAAAGAACTTAACTCTTCCTTCTAATAATAAATGCTCCACTTATTTGTCACCCCCCTCCAGGTGGGGGGAGGCACAAGTTTGTTTACACCTTCAGTATTCAAGGGACTGCCATAGGTCTGTTTTGGCTTTACCAGGAGAATTGGTTGAAACCTCCTTCTGAAGTCAACCATTGGGTAATCCCAGTTTACAGGTTTTCTTCATCTGGGAGTTCTTGGTAAAACTTTGGTCCTTCTTTCAGAAACTTAAAGAAAATAACAACAGAAGTTTGTGAGTATGCAGGAGAGGGAGAGGCCCGTACTCCTCTCCCCACCCCCCAGCTTTGGTCTCATCACTCATGAGCACTGCTACTTCCCAGATGGCATATTAAGAACCTGGGCCAACAGACCTTGTGGGCACCAAGACACTCTGGGAGCCGAGACTGAGTCGTCCCCAGCCAAGCCTTTCCTAACCCACACTTTGAAGGGCTAGCTCTTCTAGGTTTCTCTCTCAGAAGGCCTGGTGGGTAGGGAAAGACTGGGTGGGTGAATCCTCTGCCCTTACAGCGGTGCTGAGGGGGAGCAGTAGCTGGAGGGGACCGTCACTTACATCTCACTGTTACCTTGTTTTCTACTCCACTACAAATGTTCTTACCTTTGGGGTCCAAGGTTGGGGTCAAATGGATTTATAAACCCGACCTGAAGCCGGTTCTTAAACATTTCCCTCAGGTCTCACTTCTTCCCTGTCACGTTGCAAAGTTCAAAGACAATCCATTTTAGGTCAGGCCCAGTGTGAAGCAAACCCAGCAGACTTCCCCCAAGGGCCAAAGCCCAAGGCACAAGGGTGTCCAATCTTTTGCAGTAGTAGAGAGAGATGAATGCCACCATGCCACCCCATCCACTCCAGTCTGTGGGGTGGGGGCCATTGCCTGTGTCTTCTTATTCTACATCTTGTGATAATGACTTTTAAAAACAATCTGGGACTTGAACTGATAGTAAATATGGTGGATGGCAAATATGCCCCCTACCACTAAGCTACACCCACAGCCCGTGGCAGAATACCTTGACTGGCTCCTTTGGCTAATCTGGCTCATTTTTCAATTAAGGTCTGGATTATTTACCAAAGTGCAGTTTAGCATTAGAGAGGACCAGAGGAAGAGGAGATCCCCATATGAATCAGGATTCACGAAGAGCTTTGGTACAGACAATTGATGGGCTGGGGAAGCAGAGGCTTAAACCAGGCCGGGAGGGCCTGTGGGCAGGGACCTTTCTTTAAAACAGGGGACTGGAAGGTCTTTTAATGGCTCTATTGTTCACTTCTTTGGCCTACAAATATCCTAGCCCTCCCCACCTTCTTCTCAGGGCCTCGCGGGAAAGTGGGTCACACGAGGAGAGCTCTAGGGAGTTGGTCCCAGTGTCCCTCTCTCCTGTCTGCCATCCCTTCGACCAGCCAGCGCCAACGCCATCCCGTGGCTGGCAGAGAACACAAAGGAAGCCCCGACTCAGCCCCGGGACCTAGGGTCACTGTAAGCAGGAGGCTGGTGTGGTTGCCAGTCTCAGCGTCCCGGTCGCCCACGGGAACAATAGCTGCCGCCTGCCCGGGAGGTCCGGGGCTCAGCACAAAGCCAGCTTGGTCCACGCTGCCCTGAGACGCGCGCGCTGACCCGGCTGCCGCCGCCCCCGCCGGTGTTCCCGCATCCACCTAGAACTCTCCAGGAAAGACAAACGGTGAGTTAATCACCCTACCGGCTGGCGGCCGCGTCTTTTGCGCCCGCCTTGGAGGCGGGATGGGGAGTGGGGTTCCTCTGTGTGTGTCTGGGGTGGGGGGCGGGAAAGGTTAGTCCTATTAAGAGTTCATCAATCACCCGGTGTGCACTTTTCGCTCGACAGCGGTTCCTCCTACTTTAGAGCAAGTCTGGGCCAGCTGGGAGCCGACCAGAAACCGCAAGCAGAGGAGACACTGGTGCTCTGGGTGAGCGCTAAGGGAGGATGCGACACAAGGTCCGCTCCGGCCCCGGCAGCAGCTCGGACGGTGTTCCAGACGCGCGGGAGGGGAGGGAAGGGGAGGGGAGGGGAGGGTAGGGGAGGGTACATCTCTGTACCACACCCGAGGGGAGGGAGGGCCACTACTCAGCTCCTGAGCTCTAACTGCAGCCACCAGCTCGGACCTTGGACCTGGACCTTCGCAGCAAGCCAGCACCCACGCTCACCCCTGACCCATTGTGACCCGGCATTACCCCCACTTCCACCTACCCCAGTGATACTCACATAGGCCCCTCTATTCCCAGAAAGGGACACCCCTCCTCTGAAGGCAGGGCAAGAACAATCCCAATGGATCAAGGTTTCTTGCTGACACCAAATCTGCCTGCAGGCCTCTTTGCGTGGGAGAGTAGGTAGGTCAAGGCTGCTGCTGAACTTGGAGTAAACTTGAATGCCATTTAAAGTTACAATAAAAGTATGTATATGCACTATCCACGACATCTTTCCTGCCTACTGTAGCGGCAAGACTATTAAGTATTTTTGCTTCAGCTTGTTTGGGGGGGGGGTCATTTTAGTAATATCATAAAGGAGAGACTGGAAGTTTCTGGAGACAGTCATGAACCTTGGAGTTGTTCGCAACAGGCAGGTTCGGGAGGAGCAGGTGGTGATAATATTCCTGTACCACCTATGGCGTGGCAACACCTCTCTGTAAGTTCTAAAAGCTCTGGCCTTGTCTCCCTTGTGCCCTTTTCTCTGGGTGGCATCAGCTGAAATGTTTCTTAAGTTGGACAGGCTGTAATGCTCAGGCCTCAGCCAAGCCCCAGCATGGTCCCTCCTTCCCCCAGCCTTCTTTGTCCTCATTTTTTTTGGGTTGGAAATGAACTTCTTTTGGGAAAAGTGTCCTACTGCCACTTTGCTTTAGACAGCAGGTGAGTCATCTAAGCCTCACAATCTAATACCCCACTCCATTGAGCAATACCAACACTAATCCTGCTGGTTTGGTTTCAGTTTCCCTATCCTCTGACCTTCCACCCAGCCACGGAGCAATTCCTGGGTTCCCTGTGTTGTGCTGTGGGGATACAAGGCTGGGTAACCAACGGGTTATGCCCTCCAGTCTAGTGAGGGAGAGAGATAGTCCTAAAAACAACGTGATAGTGCTATAACATGTTTGCTCAGTGTTCCTGGAATCAAGAAGAGAACCGTTAACCAACCATGCTGTAGTGTCAAACCAGCTACGCAGGCTATTTGGGGTTCCTGAAGAATTAAGAGTTTTTCAGGCCAAGGGAGAAAGAACACGCCGGGCAGAGAAAACAACTTTCGCAAAAAATGAAAAAGGAAGGAGGAGCAAGGGGAGTGATTTGGAATAGGGCACCATGGCTGGGAAGAGAGTTTCTACAAGGTTTGCAGAGAGGAGTCTGGACCTCTCATGTGAGCGGTAGCTGCTGAATCAGGTCTTAAGCTGGGACAAGGGGGTTCTTTATCTGGCTGGAAAGCTAATTCTGTATCTCACTGGAGAAAGGAGAAGGTCAAGTTTAGAGAAAGTGGCAATAAGGTTGAGGAGAAAAGGCATTTAAGAGGCACAGGACACGGTGATAAGCTGGGCGAGTAGAAGAGTTGTGACGTTAGTTCCTAACTTTCTGTTTGGAGGGCCTGAGTGGGAGCCAAGCCATTAACTACAATGAGTAGAGGAGGAAGAGACCGTGAGGGAATCGAATGTACTCAGTTCAGTTGACATTGTGTTTTCCACTTTGCTGCTGATACACTGCAAGACCCTAAGCGATTCACTCCATCTTTCTGAACTTCACTTTCATCAGCGGAACAGTTAATAAAGATATCTACCTCATAGGTTGATCATCAGAGCAGTGTGTGTGTGTGTGTGTGTGTGTGTGTGTGTGTGTGTGTGTGTTAGAGTTGTTATCTTCACCAGGCCCAAGTAAATGTTCTATATAAAGCTAAAACCTAGGGGAAACACACTCCCGCCCTCCTCATGTTGATCAATACTTAGATCCTGGGTGGCCACAGAAAAAGAAGACCCATGGAAATTAAAAACAAGAGCCTACCACTTCCCAGATATTGCATCCAAGCTAATGCTTAGGGTGAGGTCAGCTCAGACTGCTAATCAGAACCCTCTGCTTCCAGATGGGTGATCTCAGGAGGATTCCCATGGAAATGTGGTCTTGGTATCAGACCACTAAAGAGGAGGCCTCTTAGCAGATGTCAAGAAGCTTTTGTGCTTTTTTTTTTTTTTTAAATATCATATGTCTATCAGGGGATGCTTAAGTTCCATACCCTCTGAGAGGAACAGCATAGTATAGGAAAAGCACTGGGCTGTTTACAAGGATGTGGCTACAAGTTGCTTGTCTTTTCTGTACCAGTTTTCATCTGTGAAATAGATCAGATAAGGTAAAATGACATTTTATGGGATGCTGTAAGGGTAATTAAAAGATGAAATTTTCTATTTATCAGACTGTTAAATAAGAAAAAAAAAACCCACAATCCTTTAATATCCCGATGATTTGGTAAGGGTGTAAGGAAACAGGAACTCAGATAAGTTACTGGTAGAAATGTGAGTTTTTGTTGTTTTGTTTTGTTTGAAGGCTTTTCTCAATTTCCCAGATTGCTTGTGCTCTTTCTTTTTAAAATAATTTACTTTATTGTATGTGTGTGATAGTTTTGCCTGCATGTATATATGTGCCCTGCAGTTTGCCTGGTGTCTAGGGAGTTTGGAAGAAGGGGTCAAATCCCTGTGAAGTGGAGTTACAGACAGTTGTTGGCTGACATGTGGTGCTGGGAATCAAACCCAGGTCCTCTGGAAGAGCAGGCACTGTTAACCACTGAACCATCTCTCCAGGCTCTGGATTGCTCTCTTGTTTTTGTTTGTTTCTTTTATTTTTCGAGACAGGGTTTCTCAGTGTAGTTTTGGTGCCTGTCCCAGATCTCACTCTGTAGACCAGGCTGGCCTCGAACTCACAGAGATCTTCCTGGCTCTGCCTCCCAAGTGCTGGGATTAAAGGTGTGCATCGCCGCCACCACCACCCGCCTGGTACTCTTGATACTCATTCCTCCTTCCTCTTGAGCTCTGGGATTACAAGCAGGTATAGACACACCTCTCTACCTTGCTTCACTT
This sequence comes from Peromyscus eremicus, assembly GCF_949786415.1. Classification (NCBI taxonomy): domain Eukaryota; kingdom Metazoa; phylum Chordata; class Mammalia; order Rodentia; family Cricetidae; genus Peromyscus; species Peromyscus eremicus. The sequence goes on from NC_081419.1 coordinate 52,950,264, forward strand.
TTATAAAGAACAATTTAGCAAAATGTATTAAAGATGTTAGCACATACATACTTTGACTTAGTAATTCCACTTCAAGAAATTTCTTAATGGGTAAAAATTTGTATATGTGTATTTACTAGCAAAAGTTTGTTTTTTATTAATTAAAATTTTTCATTTATTTTATACCCCGATAGCAGTTCCCCTCCTTCCTCTTCTCATTCCTCCCCGCTACCTCTCCTCTACCCACCCCCATCCACTCTTCCTCCATTTCCATTCAGAAGGGGCAGGCCTCCCATGGGTATCAACAAAGCATGGCACATCAAGTTGAGGTTGGTCCTCCCCCTGCATCAAGGCTGGGTGAGGCAACCCAGCATGGGGAAGAGATTCCCAAAAGGCAGCTCAAGTATCAGGGACAGGTCCTGATCCCATCGGTAGAAGCCCCACAAACAGACCAAGCTATACAACTGTCACACCTGCAGAGGACCTAGGTTGGTCCCATGCAGGCTCCCTAGCTGTCAGTCCAGAGTCTGTGAGCTCCCAAGAGCTCAGATTGGCTGTCTTTGTGGGTTTCCTCATCATGACCTTGAGCTCCCTGGCTCATACAATCCCTCCTCCCTCTCTTTAGCAAGACTCCAGGAGCTCGGCCCAATGCTTGGCTATGGATTCCTGCATCTGCTTCCATCAGTTTACTGGATGAAGGTTCTCTGGTGACAATTAGGGTAGTCACCAATCTGATTACAGGAGATGTCCAGTTCAGGCACCCTCTCCACTATTGCTAGCAAAAGTTTCAAACAGGTGAAAGACCCATCAGCAGAGCTTGTTGTGGGATAATGCCCTTGTACACTGGTTTAATAAAACGCTGATTCACCAGTAGCCAGGCAGAAAGTATAGGCAGGGCCAACAAAAGAGGAGAATTCTGGGAAGAGGAAGGCTGAGTCAGGAGATGCCAGGCCGCCGTCCAGGGAGCAACATGTAATGGCACACAGGTAAAACCATAAAACAAACAAACAAACAAAAAACCACACAGCAGCATATAGATTAGCAGAAATGGGCCAGGCTTAAATGTAAGAGCTAGTCAATAGTAAGCCTGAGCTAATGGCCGAACAGTTTTAATTAATATAAGCCTCTATATGTTTACTTGGGTCTGAATGGCTGCGGACTGGGCGGGACACAAACTCACACACACAAAAACCTTCCAGCTACAGAACTAGTAAAATTAATTTAGGAAGTGTACACAGTAGAACAGTATGAAGTTGAAAAGTTGGCTAAGTGGTGTTGGGTGTATTTTGTACAGGAAGATCTTAAGATACAACAGAGGAAAAGCGCAGTGCAATAGAGGCAGTCCAGCATGCTACCATTGCACTAAAAATGTGGGGAAACATGAATTGCTCATGTACAAAGTAGCTCAAAAAAATATTCATGACATGAATAACATTTGTTGCTTAGGTGAAGAGGGACTACATGGCTGGGGACCAGGGTAGGAGAAAGATTCCATTGCATACTCCTTTGAATCTTGAGCCACACAATTGTCAATTTATTACTTATTTGAAAGATAAAGCAACAAATTATCATCATTATTATTAGAGGTACTTGGTATGGAATCCCAGGGCTAGGCAAATACTATCCCCCTGAGCTACATCCCAACTCTCAAGGAAATAAATTAGGGGCTGGGAAATAGCACCTCATTTAAAAATACTGACTGCTCTCCCAAAAGACCTGGGTTTGATTCCCAGCACCCATGCAGCAGCTAACAACTGTTTGTATATCTGGCTCCAGGAGATATGATGCCCCTAATCTGGCCTTTGTGGGCACTGCACCCATGTGGTACTCAGGTATACATACAGGCAAAACATCTATATACATAAAGACAAGTTAAGCAGCAAGTTATAAGTGATTAGTACATGTGTATCAAATTGGTATATGCCTGTGTGTATTCATACATAGCATTTAAAATATGAATACAATAGAGGAGAGTAGAAGACTTTTATAAATGCTGTGCCAAAGACAGAAACCGGAAATAGATTTGAAAATATAAAAATCCATCTTCTACATGTCAAACAAATAAAAAGAGAATGGCATGCTGAGAATTTTTTTTTTCAGTGTGGGATCAAACTCATTGCCGTATGCATGCTACACAAGTATTCTACTACCAAACACACCCCAACCCTATTGCTAAGAAAAGTTATAGCATATGGCAAATGGTTAACACACAAAGGGTTTATAAACTAATAGAGAAAAGACACAAAGCTTTTAATAGAAATATTAGGCCCAAGACAGGCCATCTCACATTTGTTCCTTCTTGTACTTGCTCTATCTAATGAAATCAACTTAGGGTCATTTCTTATGGCCCTTCCAGGGTCCTGAAGAGAGTCAACTTCCACAGGAAATTTGGGAATCCTTTACCCTTGTAGGTGGTGGAGGGGGTGGGGATCCAGGTTGGTCTCTGCCTACTCTTGTTGGAGACTTAGGGTGGAGCTACACAAGTCTAGTGCATTGGTTTAGCAAACTTGTCTCAAAGGGAGAGACACTCTCTTAGAAATGAAGGCACCCTCTTCAACACTGTTCTGCCTGCTCAGGACTGAGGCTGCTGTGGTGTCATTATCAAAGAAGGGCTCCTTAGTTCTTCCTTTGTCCAGGCTGTAGGAAGGCAATGGACTGTGGAAAATCCATGCTCCAAAAAATGGCATTCTCTTTCAGCTCCTGAGTAAAGCAACTTCCTCCCTAAAACCAAGAGTTTGACCCAGTCTATGGCTAAGGTGCCTTGTAGCTTTGCCATCTCACATTGCGGATGATCAACCTTTAGCCAGAGATAGTTAGGCCAAGGTACATTCACTCCTTCTGGATCCCTGAGGCTCAAACGCACCTTCCAGATAATTTGGGAGATGGAAGGAAATGAGAGAGAGTTAAGAACCCATCCTCACTCCTTTCCTTATAATGTTGCTTCTGGGTTTCTCGAAGGAATGGAAGAAACAAATTTTACTTCCTACCCATTTAGACAAACTAACTGAATAACCAGCCACGAGAGAACACTAACTGACTGCTAAAATGTGCCAATTTCCTACTGACCACTTCTTCCAGATTTATTTATTTTTGTATTTATTTATTATGCGTATATTTATGTCTGTGTATATTTACATTCACATAAATGTAAGCACAAATGTATGTGGGTGTCCAGGGGAGCCAGAAAAAGCTATTAGATCCTCTGGAGTTGGAATTACAGTCATTGTCAGCTGTCCAGTGTGAGTGAAAGGAACTGAACTTAGGTCTACAAAAGCAGCAAACATTCGTTCTTATCCTCTGAGCTCTCCAGCCCCAACGGACCACATCTCTAAGATGTTTTCTGGAGCTGTAGACCATTGACCTTGACACTGACTTCTCTACATTGCTACTCCACATGCTTGTAGACACTGTTCAGGTGTCCTCATGTGTCAGCTAGCCAGGTCACACTGCTCTTTCACGCTGTCCATTATCCCTTCTACAGAAGCATTTCCTTCCTGTTCTGTTCCCACAAAGCCAACTTTCAAAGCAGAAAAGTTCAAAGTGTAGTTTGGGATACCTGCTGTAAGATCACCCAAGAAGCTTGTTAAAAAAAATAAAGATTTGGGGCCGAGTGGTGGTGGCTCATGTCTTTACGCCCAGTACTCAGGAGGCAGGTGCAGGCAGATCTCTGTGAGTTCGAGGCCAGCCTCATCTACAGAGTGAGTTCCAGGACAGCCAGGGCTACACAGTGAAACCTTGTCTCAAAAAAACCAAACCAACCAACCAAACAAATAAACAAAACAAAATGAAAATAACAAAACAAACAAACAAATACATGAAGATTACTGAGTCAGACTTGTTGGATTAAAATATCTGGAAATGGGCCAATGAAACTGGACCTTTAGGCAAGCCTCTATGGTGATTCCAATAAATGTAAAGTAGTTTTGGGTGTCAATAATCTGAGGGTCCTCTTAAGCTGGTACTAAATAAGGATAGAGCATACCACTGTTCCTGTTCTTCATTTCTGACCAACAGATATTTATTAAATACCTACCATGTGTCAAAAGCTGGCTTGGCCCATGAGTCTCTCATCTGCAAGACTCAGGGAAGGGCCCAGTATTGAACTGTTTCCTTAGGGAGGCTCCTGTTAGCTATCAGACTGCTAAGAGGTTTAAAATTCCTGTCTTTAGGACCCCTTCCTGTGTCCTTACTTCCAGCCTTTGATGGCTGGGGATGCTCGAGAGAACTGTATCCTAACCTCTTTTCTCTCAGTCTGGTGTTAGAGAACACATCTTGACTGTCTTTTACTCGGGCTCTCTGCTTTGGAGCTGCAGGTCCGAGAGTTCGATTGTGCTCAGGTATCTCCAGGGTTAGCACAGTGGGGCTTATGGAAGAAAGGGCCTTGGTGGTTCTTAAGGTCGACCTTGAACACACAGAAGACAAGGCCACCAGGAGCCACCACTGCTCTCAGAAGAGAAGGTTGTTATTAGAATAGGAAAGAAGGGAGTGGGGGATGGTGGGAATGTGGACGGCTGCTGTGGTAAGCAGACAGGCTATTTCAAAGCATTCCTACTTCAGACTCATCAGGGCAGTCAGGGCCTCTGCTGTCACCTCCCGTGGAGAACTCACAGGGGGCAAGCGGCCCTTGAGGATTCATGGATTAATGGCTTGAACAATTAATAAAATTAGTGAGACACTTCCCCATATCCTGTGAATATTGGAGACAAACTGGATAGTTACTAAAACTATTCTCTATTTACTTATTTTTATTCATGTTTTCCCCCAGGAATATCTTCCCATCTCTCCTCAGAGAATTACAGAGTAAGATTATCCTGGAGTGTCAGCTGGGATACAGCAGCAGAGCACTTGCCCAGTGTGTGAGGTTTGAGTGTGTGATTCCGTGTGTGTGTGTGTGTGTGTGTGTGTGTGTGTGTGTGTGTGTCTGTGTGTGTGTGTGTGTGTGTGTGAGAGAGAGAGAGAGAGAGAGAGAGAGAGAGAGAGAGAGAGAGAGAGAGACCCATCTAGTAGACTTAAAGTAGAGCTAGGACTCAGAATGAATCTTGTTCCTTTGGTTTGAGAATGTCTTTTCCTAGGCATAATCAAATGCTCTTACCTAAGACAGATGGTAAACATCTGCTAAATTTGGGCATGAAATGACTAGAGGTTTGACTTTCACCAAACATTAAGTAAACTAACTCAAGGGCTGAGTATGTAGTTCAGTGGTAGAGAGCTTACTTAGCATGTGTCTGGCCCTAGGCTGGGTACTCAGCTCATCAGGACCAAAACAAAAGAACCAGCTTTGGAGCTCCGAAGCATAGGACACCCTAAGGGCTCAGGTACCAGCAGAGTGAGTAAGAAGCAGACCACGGCTCTCTGTGTGGGTTCACCAGGGAACTACAATTAAGTCTGAAGAAATATTGAACCCTACTCCAACCTGCACTTCTGACGTCCACTCTCAATACAATCGTGAAAACAAAACAACAACAAAAACAGGGGGCTGGAGAGATGGCTCAGGAGTTAAGAGCACTGGCTGCTCTTCCAGAGGACCCGGGTTCAATTCCCAGCACCCACATGGTTGCTCACAACAGTCTGTAACTCCAGTTCCAGGAGGTCTGACAACCCCACACAGACACACATGCAGACAAAACACCAACGCACATAAAATAAAAATAAATAATTAAAAAAATAAAAATAGCAATAAGTACCCTACTTAATTTTAGTATACTTTCTATTTCAAGCAAAGACAAAAGCTTCAAAAATTTGCTTCAGGGAAAGCAAATAATGGATAGTTCAAGATGGAAGGTCTATTTTCAGTAGAGGGATTCCACTTTTCATTCAATTCCAAGAACCCCACACTCACATAGCTTTGTGTTCAGTCACGTGCCCTCCCTTCCATTCCTCTCTAGGTCCTTCAGTCTCTCTGGCTCAGACTCACCAGCACAATACACTTTGGGCGTAGCTTTGTTTAGTTCCAAGTCTACAGTCCTGGAAGGGACTCACTTCCGGGACTACGATGCCGAGAAGAGTGGAATTTTAGGCAAGGGCTCAATCACTCTTTCATGACAAGTGGATCTGTAAAACAATGTTAAAGCCGTACTCACTCTCACTTAGAAGCTCGAGTAGATCAAGTTTTCAGGGCACTTGAATGAACTAAGAGCAGACCCTTAAGCACCTTCACTACACTGGCTTTTAGGAAACTACCTTCATTTACTTGTGGCTGTGTGTAAATAACCTGTGCTGATTTAACTTGGTATTTTCCTTCAGCCCTAAAGAGGAAAACGTGAAAAGAAACGCTGAAGGAAGTTGGAAACTTTGTCAGTGTGAAGCCTGTGTGTATAACCTCTCTACTCTTCATTTCCTGTGCCAACTGCACTTTTATTTCCCGTCTCTCTACACTCAGTAAACAAAACCATATTATCAAGGGAAAGACGTGAGCCCATTAACATCGTGAGCCCTCAGATTTCACTCGCAAGAGACGACGCAGCACTTATCTGATGGAACAGAAGCTTAATTGCTTTAAGGTACAAGCCAGTCCAAACCTCTGAGATCTGACCAGTCCCCAGGATGCCTTTGCGCCCTCCAGCCAAGAGTCTCATTGAAAGCGTGTGCAGCCTTGGTGGGTGTGCCAGCCTCTCAAACAGTACGTAAGGGGCTTTCAGGCACAGGGTGGATTCTTTATTCTGATGACCTCGTCAGAGGGGGAAAATCCGGCTCTTTCCACAAGAGACAGAAACTTATTTTCTGCCCAAATCAACACTGACACTACAAACATTCATCCTCACCATGTCGCCACAAATTGGAAGGGATGCCGAAGGGAATGCTATGAGGGATGTTGCAAAGAAAAGCTAGTGAAAGTGATTTCATCCCCAGGTCCCAAGAGCTGTCCATGAGGCAGAAAAGAGGGAAAAGCCAACATCTGCTCTAGGTTTAGGACAGGAGTGACTCCAGAGCCAAGAAAACCCGAAAACACCCAGGAAAAGGGCGCAGAAGTAACTTGACCTTTTCAGAAGGAGGGCTGAGTAGAGTACCCTCAGGGCAAAGGCAATTCTCCCACTAGCTTCCTCCAAGCCCACCCCGCCAGTCCGGGGGAGTAGCCCGCCGGGGTCCTGAGAGGGACCTGCGTCAGTCGCCCTCCACTGCTTTTCTACCGCAATACCTGTCCAGGGAGCTGGTCCCCTGGCCTCTCGCCCCTCCCTTCCCAGGCCACCCAGGGCTGGCGCCGCTCTCCCGGGCTGGGCGGAGGCCCCCGGCTGCTCCGGCTAAGTTGGCAGCGGGGCAGGCTTGGAGGAACCGCTCTCCAGTCGGGACCGGGCCAGTGCGGGGAAGGCGCCGATTGGCCGGCCGGCGCCACGTGGCCGCCGCCGCCGGTATATGAGGCCACTATTTACCTCGGGCTCCCTCGCCATGGCTCGGCGAGGGCAGCGGGGGTAGCGGGAAGGCGGAGCTGCGCGGACCTGCAGGGTGCAGCGTTTGGGCCGGGGGGGAGCGAGCCATGAGTTCCTACCTGGAGTACGTGTCGTGCGCCGGTGGCGGCAGCGGAGGGGTAGGCGGCGACGTGCTCGGCTTCGCACCCAAGTTCTGCCGCGCCGACGCTCGCCCCGTGGCCCTGCAGCCCGCCTTCCCCCTGGGCAGCGGCGACGGCGCCTTCGTGAGCTGCTTACCCTTGGCCGCCGCCCGGCCCGCGCCGTCGCCCCCCGCCGCCCCCGCTCAGCCTCGGGGACCACAGCCCGCCGCGCCCCGGTACGCGCCCTGCACCCTGGAGGGCTCCTACGAGCGGGGCGCCGCACCTGCCTCTGCGCCTGCCGCCGACTACGGCTTCTTGGGGTCCGGGCCGGCGTTCGATTTCCCGGGCGCGCTCGGGAGAGCGGCGGACGACGGCGGGGCGCACGTCCACTATGCCACCTCGGCGGTCTTCTCCGGCGGAGGATCTTTCCTGCTCAGCGGCCAGGTGGACTTCGCTACCTTTGGCGAGCCCGGCCCCTTCCCCGCGTGTCTCAAGGAGCCAGCGGACCGCCACCCCGGGCCCTTCCAGACTGCGTCCCCGGCCCCCGGCGCCTGTCCTAAGCCCGCCTCTCCCACCTCCGGCCTCCCGGCCGCCTTCAGCACTTTCGAGTGGATGAAAGTGAAGAGGAACGCCCCCAAGAAAAGTAAGGAGGTGGGCGCTGGAGGGAGGCACCTGGGGTGGGGAGAGCAGCCTTCTCTCCGTGCTTAGCCCGGAGCGTGTAGCCGCCGATTCCCTGGATAGAGCTTCTGCCCCTAAGCGGTCAGACTCCAGGGTCAGAAAATGCCCCAGGCGCTTGAGAAAATTAGGACGGAGCCCTCGGTGGAGCGCTCGGTCTGGCACAGCTGTGTCCATCACTCAGGAGGGCTGCGTTGTGACTTTGGTCTTAACTCTGCACTGGATAGTCTCAGCATCCCCTCGCCCCGCTGACACCTTCTCTTTATGTTGCAGGCAAACTCTCCGAATACGGAGGCGCGAGCCTCTCCAGTGCCATACGCACGAATTTCAGCACCAAGCAACTGACGGAACTGGAGAAGGAGTTTCATTTCAATAAGTACCTAACTAGGGCCCGACGCATCGAGATAGCCAACTGCTTGCAGCTGAATGACACCCAGGTCAAAATCTGGTTCCAGAACCGCAGGATGAAACAGAAGAAAAGGGAACGAGAGGGCCTTCTGGCCACAGCTGCCTCTGTGGCCTCTCTTCAGCTTCCTCGGTCAGAAACAAATCCCACTAAATCGGGCCAGAACCTAGGAAGCCCTTCTCAGGCTCAAGAGCCTTCCTGAGGTCCACTCTTGAGGCTGAGGACCGTGGGTCTATAGAAGTCACAGACTGCCCCCGCCCTTGTCTAGACTTAGGAGCTCAGTTTGGGTGTGGGCAGAAATTAGTACGGATTTTACTTGGCAAAGGAATTGTCGAAATCGGCTTCTGAGTTCCAGAGGCTGTGTGTAGAGATATTATTTTGATATCTCTCATTTGCATATTATTTCTGCCTCATCAGGGAAACGGGTCTAGCTGCCGGCCTAAGCGCTGCTGTGTTTAGTCATGGACAATTCCTGGGTTGTAGAGTGGCAGGCCTTTTTAGTCATTGAATTCTGTCAACCCTCTGATATGGTCAGCAAAGCACCTCTCTGAAGTTATTTCAGTTTTAATTTCAAGGGCAGACATATGCAGCTTCTTGAGATAACCAAAGCTAGTTAGGGTCTCCTTGTTGTGGCTAAGCTGCTTCAATGTTGACCTTCACGTTGCACTCCAGTTTGTATGTTAAGTGGCTCCTACCTCTCCGTGTGCCTGAGTGAAGATACAATCGCTGTTTAGTTAGTAGCTGAACAAATCCACAGGGTGGGTAAGGACTAGAGCCTGAATTATACCACGACATCAGTTACTCAGACTTGAATGTAAATATATACAGTGTGTATATTTTTGAAAGATTTGCTTGCAGTGAATGCATATATGACATTGAATGTCATACATAGCATGTAAAGGTTTTGACCTTTTGGGGGGCAATAAAAGTTACAGAATCTACTATTCTTTGCCTTTTCTTACATCCTTTTCATTTGATTCCTTAAGCTTATTTAGTTGCCTCCATGTGGAATAGCTTGACTATCATACGGGAATTCGTTTACACTGGTAACTTAAAAGTAATACCACATCCTCTTCTTCTTTGTTTTTGTGGGGTTTTGTTGTTGTTGTTTTGTTCTGTTTTTCTTTTGAGACAGGGTTTCCCTGTGTAGCCCTGGCTATCCTGGAAATCATTCTGTAGTCCAGGCTGGCCTTGAACTCAGAGATCTGCCTGCCTCTGCCTCCTGAGTGCTGGGATTAAAAGTAGCACTTCCTAGAGGTTGCACACACAGAGCATATTATCCATAATTACCTGGGCAAGCCAGGCAGAGAACTAGTCCACTAAACTCAAAATGCCTAAGGAAATAGTTCCCTGGCCTTAGCTTTATCAGAGACATACACATTAACTCAAGGGCTAGGTGCCCACTGTGGGAATGCTGAAAATCCAGGGACGCTTGCTTCAGAGACCTGCTTTTTCTTCTTTCTCCTATCCTCACCAAAGGAAGAGGGAAGGTGTCCTGAAGACTTGGTTTCTTCATCCTTCTGTGTTCTCTGAGGGAAGTTGCTGCTCATCAAAAAGTTCTCAGTTGCCTATTTCCTGTCTCCAAGGTCAAGGGTCACAAAGGAGGCTGGGAGAGGCTAGTAGTGAGAGCATCCTCTTCCTATATAAGTCAGACAAAGCCCTGGCCAAGAACATAGCATACTTGTCTGTTTTTAACAGTGGAGTGTTTTCAAATTAATTTCTTAGAATAGGTACAATTTAAAATCTGGCAAGAGGGGGGTTTAAGAACCACACCCAAACACCTCCACTCTTATTTCCCTCAGCCTCCCTTCCCCTGAAGGTGCCCACAATCAACAAGGCTCCTGCATTATCTCATGTTAGTATAACTATGAAGAAAAGTGCAATATAAACGCATAACAGCAAGCAGGTACTCCATACAATCATCTGATTAGGACATTTCCCTTACTTTATCCCCATTTCTTTAGGTTCTCCATATCATTCAGCAGAAAGGCTTAAAGATGCAAACGAGTCACACAAGAACCTTACCCTATGATGTTTCTAGACTTCGGTATAAGCCCTCCAACTCCAGTAATTTCAAAGTCTAAGCAACAGAGGAACATTACTTTTCTTGAAACACAGCAGTGTGATAGTTGTGTTAGGAATTTGAAATTACACTTGAATTCTTGTCCTTTGTACCTGGCATTTAATGGAGTTGAAATAATACCAGCTCTAGCAATCTCAGCTGATTTGGAGGGGAAGATCACTTTAAAAGTAGGTCCATCATTATTATTCTTATGTTTTATCATCCTGCCCCTCCATAACTTGAAGCTAATCAGATCTTGCTTTAAAACACCTGCTTCCTCTCTGAGCTAGCTCTTCAGTTATTTGAAAAGACTTATTACAAGTCCTACTTATCTGTTCCTTTTTAGTCACTTCTAGTGAGTTTCCTCCTGTGGTCTTTGACGTGACAATGTTTCCTTTTTGACAAGCATTGAAATACCTCAACAACAACTAACACCACACTTGGGCATCTCCTTCATCTACTACCCATTCCCTGAGAAAGTAAAGTGTTTCCTTGTGCAGCTGGTCCCAGCACTGAACAGTCCTGATGGATGTCTTCCTTGATGAAGGTGGCTATTTTGACGTTCTTATAGTGCTGTTCTATGAATCAGGCCAATATTAGCTATTTTTTGACCAACCCCAGGGATCTTTAAAAGCTTTCTTAATGCAGATCACTATACAGCTATATTCAGTATTAGGAAGAGTCCTGGCTGGAGACGGGGACTACCTAGGTGACCTTTGGAGATCTCTTCCAGTGAGGAAAATGCTACAGAAAATTCTACAACTCAATGACTTTTGCATATTTGATTTTAAGACGGTCATGGGGAGAGAGTTTATGTCTAGGGAAGCAAGCATAGTCTGTAGGATTACAGCGATACTGTGAGAACACAGAAAAAGTGGGTTTCAGACATCATCAACTCCATCTTATCATGTGACTCACAGAACATCCTTCTTCCCATTACTCAGAGCCCTGTGTTCCTTTACAGCAGCTCTCTTTGTAGTTTGAGGGAGCCATGCAAATATTAGCCACTAAAACAATCCCATTTCTATCTTACAAGATTTTGAACTAAATATGCTAATTCATCCTCCAGTGATCTATTATAAGAATGAATACACAGTGGACAGTTCTGGCTGTTGTATAATTAACCATTCAATGTTCCTTTGTCTTCACATAATGACTGAGTGTCTACTTTTCTGGATTCAGGATAATTGGGAGGGAAAAAGAAAGCATTTAATAACATAAAATTTTCCTAACTTGACTACTGGCAAAAGCAGGCCTTGATGATATAAAAACCTAAAGCAATGTCACCTAGATTGTCAAAAGATTAATTATGTGTGATTTATTCTGTCTCAAACTCATGTATGACAAGGCCCAATATCAGAGGAGGTTATGTCTGATTATCATGCCATTATAAAAAAAGAAGCAGCAAGCTCAGGCAAGTTACATCAGCTCCAAAGTTCTTAATTATTTCTTATGGCCAAAGAAGCGCTCTATATTTGCTGAATATTGAATTTGAAAACCTCAGGATCTAATCAGGTTCTGTGAGATGTTTAGTCTGACCACAGACCTCTCAACAAGAAAAATGCCCATTGTTAAAACTTTATTTGTGGTTTTAAAGTAAAACCATGGTGGACATATCTCACAAATAATGATAAATCTCTATCTAAATAGAAGTCAAGATTTCATAGTTTTTTTTACTTCTATCCTGTTTCCAAGATATGCAATAAATATGCAAAACAGCTTTATTGAACATCTCATTTGTAATTGCTTCTTAAATTATCCTTGTTGCCCAGAAATATAATTTCAATAGGAACTGTTAAATTAAATTCAATAATAAACTAAGAGGAAAGTGATCCTAAATATTCATATGGAAAAGACTATCTATCACTTAGCTTGTAGAAGTTTCAAGATTATCTCTCCTGCTTCTAATACTATTATTGATATCATTTGGAAAAGAGGGCCAGACAGTGGTCATTTGGACTTGCAACAGCTAATGAAGCAGGCCACCGACACTTTCGAGGCATTTTTAGGGGACACCGAACTGCTGGAGTACATCCTGTCATCAGAATGTATATACAGCCTACACTTACACAGAGTGAAAGGGCCCCATTAACAAGACAAATATTAATTTATAAGTGAAAGATAAGGCTTTCATGGGACCAGAAAGAGTCCAGATGAATAAAGTTTAGGTTTTGTTGGGTTCATACCCCATTTCTCTGCCCTCTTCCTTGACTTGGTTGCTTTATGTCATTGGCCAGTTGTGACCTGCGTTGACAGCCATTGTTGCCTTTTCCCGGCTTCGGGGAGGCACAACCATTGTTCACTTCCTTCAAGAGCATCAGACAGCAAATAAGGAGGAAGAAGCTCACTGGTGCTCTGTGCACTCTCAAAGCATCCCTCGCCCCTGTGCTCTTCTGGACCACTGGCCTGCCTACCTCACTGCCGAGAATGGGAATTCCACTTCAGCTTGCGGGTCCTCTGCTGCATGCTTCAGCAACCAGCAGAGAAAGGTCTAGACAGAGACAACTGAGTCTGATTGTTAGCTTCCCAGATGGATGGAACCCTTGAGGCTGAGGTGAATGACCAAGGAATACCACTGGAAGGGAGGTGACCTGGAGTTTGTATAACTAAAAGAAAATCTAACTTCTCTGGTCTCAGCTTCTCCCAGAAAACAAAGGTGATTGCTCTGGGTGATCATTAAATATCCTATGACCTTAGTATTTCTCCACAGATCTTTATTCTGTTGATTATCACTGAAAAGACTACTTAATGTTACCAGGTTTTGTAGATTAGTATCAACAAGGGCTTGGTTTTAAGTTGATGTCTGAGGAATTAAAAACTAACCTCTCTGAGCTGGGTGGTGGTGGTGCATGCCTTAAATCCCAGCACTTGGGAGGCAGAGGCAGGTGGATCTCCGTGAGTCCGAGGCCAGCCTGGGCTACAGAGTGAGTTCCAGGAAAAGCTACACAGAGAAACCCTGTCTCAAAAAACCAAACCAAACCAACCAACCAACCAAACAAACAAACAAACAAGAAACTACCTATCTGACATTAGAAATGTACATGTATGTATGAACTATGTAGTGTTTCTCACTGTTGGCATGAATAAAAAGCTACCAGTGACAGGCCTGCCAGAAGTTGCCACTTCCTCTTGCATAGATAACCTGGGATCTGATAAGAGATTTTTCAAACGGAGGTAAGCACTCTGTATTCAGATTCTAAAATGCCTTGCCTCACTTTTCTCTTTCAGTGTTGATAACTTTCAGAACAGTGGAAACCTTGAATCCTTCTCCTTCCTTTAAGATGCACGAGACTCCAAGCGAATGGGTGTGTGGATAATCAGATCTCTCCTCCGTTCCATTCGCCACCATAGGTCCCTTCTGCTTCACCTCAGAATGACTTGGGCCATTTTCCCTGCTTCACTGGCTCAGGTTTTTTGCCCTCTCACCCAGCCTTGTTACCTGGGTGGTTTCTTTGACTCCAGTCTTCACCCAAGGCAACTCACTGGAAGCCCTGGCCTTGGCTGAGGGCACGTCCTTGAAGGGATTTCGGTACCCACGTCTCTTCTTTTCTGTCTTGGCTATGAAGTGAGGAACTTTGCTGCTCCATGTACTCCCCACGATGACATATTTTCTTGCCGCAGGGTGAAGGAAATGGGGCCCATAGGACATGGACTGAAATCTCCCAGACTGTGAGCCAAAGCAGACCTTTCTTCTTTTTAAGCTCATTACCCAGGGTGCTTTATTACGTTAATATGAAAGTTACTAAGATAATACTTGTAATGGCTGAACACTTGTTGACTTAAGGGTCCAAGATTTAAGGAGATGCCTAGAAGTAAAAACAAATGGCCATGAAACACTTTCTAATGTACTGTCTCATCCCAGGTGACGGTAAAGCTAACTCTATCATACATTTCTTCAGATTTCTCCCATCCATAGTGGCATGTGAATTCATGTACATAGTATTTGCATGGTGTCATAAATTTGAATGTGGTGGTTACTTGCTTGGCTTTGCTACATTGTGGAACCCCTTCCAGGGTTAAATTTACCATTCTTTCCTTTTAAAAACATTTATTTTAATTTTTAAGAATCTCGTATGAGTACTGTATTTCCACCATTTCTACCACACACTATTTCCCTCCAACTCCTCCCATGTTTCCCTATTCCCTCTCAACTTTATGACCTTTTCTTCTTTAATTATTATTCTTACATCTATCTGTCTGTCTGTCTGCCTATCTATCTATCTATCTATCTATCTATCTATCTATCTATCTATTTATCTATCTATCCATCCATCCATCCATCCATCCATCCATCCATCCATCTATCCATCCACCCACCCACCGGCTTACCTACCTATCTGCCTGCCTATCTATCTATCTGTTTACATATGTGTATATAAATACAACCTGATGAGTCCATTTAGTGTTGCTCATATGTACATATTATCAGTGTTGACCTCTTGGGTCAACTCTTGGGACTGAATAATTTATCAGTGTGCTTGGCCCCAGAGAAGATAGATCCATCTCTTAGCATCTCTTTATCTAGGGGTGGGGTCTTTTGAGATTTCCTCATCCCTGTTGGGATGTCAATTGTTGTTGTCATTGTCTAGGTCTTGTTTAGATGACCATATTGTTCATATTTCATGGGTGCAACTTTCTGTTGTACACAGAGGAGACTTTTTGTAGCAGTCCTGATCCTCTGGCCCTTAGAATCTTTCTATCCTGCTTCTGTGAATCTTAGGTATAGGAGCTGTATTGTAGATGTATCGGTCAGGGATGGGTACTCACAGTCAGCTGACTTTTGTAGTTTGATCAGTTGTGGATTTCTGTGATGCACTCCATTTGTTGTTAAAAAAAAAAAGGAGGGATAAAAACACTAAGAATGATTGTAAAAGCCACAGGGAAATAATTATTTTATGTTTGCTCAAAAATACACACACACATATGTGTGTGCATACATACATAAACAATTTAAATCAAATTTGGGGTGATGATGATCCCCCAAAGAACCACAGATTATCTAACAAAATCCCAGTACCAGGCATAGGAAACCTCCTTTGAGTTGTTGGTCAGGGGAATCCAAGAGACTCCTCAGACAATATAGGCTATTGCCATTGTCCGTGGTTGCCTTCTAGAACTTGACGGTAAGACCCCATTAATGAAGATATCACACATTTCTAACACAGGACTTAGAAGAATCAAGCTATGACTGACCTGGAAACCTTTTCTCTGAGGACTACTTCTCATAATATGCAAACAGGATCCGCAAGCTGCCAAGGGAGAAAGCAATCAACAATCCTATTGGGCTGTAAAGCCGGCATGGTAAGACATACCCAAGGGTATAATAGTGGCACTTACATCTTGGTGGAAACCAGCATCCACCTGACTGGACTTAAGGACTGTTGACGAGGAGGGAATTTATGCTTAGTACTGTAAGCCTAGCCAACTACCTGTGACTGATGAGGTCACGAACCCTGGAGGAGAACATATTACTGCAATGTTCCTAAGCCAGTATAATTCCCAACTGTATTATAAATACTTATCCTTATATCCACAGTGTAGCTGCCAACGCCCCCATCATTAAAGAAGCTTCTTTTTGCAGAAGACAGGATTCATTCTCTCTCTCTCTCTCTCTCTCTCTCTCTCTCTCTCTCTCTCTCTCTCTCTCTCTCAGACACAGTCTCACTTTGTAGCGTGGAACTCAGTATGTAGACCAAGCTGGCCTTGAACTCACAGATATCCACCTGCCTCTGCCTCTCAAGTGCTGGGATTAAATGTATGTCTCACTTCGTCTGGCTATTTTTAAAAATTTATTATTTTATGTATATGAGCATTTTAGCTGCATGTATGCCTGTGCATCACATGATGAATAGTGCTTGTGGAGGCCAGAAGAGGGTATTTGAGCCCCTGTAACTAGAGTTATAAATGGATGTGTGCACCATGTGGGTGCTGGGAAACAAACCCAGGTCCTTTGGAAAAGCAGCCAGTGCTCTTATCTGCTGAGCCATCCCTTCAGCCCTTGCTGTTTTATTTAAGAATGACAAGTTCTAGTCAAGGAGTGGTGTTGTGTGGTGCAGGCCTTTAATCCCAGCTCTGGGGAGTCAGAGACAGGTGGATTGTTATGAGATCAAGGCCATATAGGGAGTTCAAGAACAGTCAGGACTACACAGTGAGACCCTGTTTATCCCCCATCCCCCAAAGAGTAAAATCTTCCTTATTTTATTTAGTTGCTATATTCTATGAACACTGAAGTTAAGAAACAACCAACCAGCACATTCTTGACTCTGTTGATGCAGAAAGAAGAAATTTCTGTTTGCATCTATTCTGGAAGTAGGGGATTGTGAATTTTCTTAACTGTACACAAAGCTATTTCTACTACAAGTTTATTAAAGTCTGACCTTAAAATTAAACAAACAAATGAAGATGAATACAAAAGGACACTTTGAAGTCTAATAAATGTATAGGGTAAATTGATTTTGGTAAATAAAACTTTATTTTTTCTAACTGCTTATGGTCTAATTGTCAGAATAGAGTCACCATGCAGTAGATTGTATGAGTGATGGTCTTGTATATACACAGATGTTTACACTTCCTTTTTTGGGGGGGATTTCAAGACAGGGTTTCTCCGTGTAGTTTTGGTGCCTGTCCTGGATCTCAATCTGTAGACCAGGCTGGCCTGGAACTCACAGAGATCCACCTGGCTCTGCCTCCCGAGTGCTGGGACTAAAGGCGTGCGCCGCCGCCGCCGCCGCCGCCGCCGCCGCCGCCACCACCACCACCACCACCACCCGGCGGCTATGCTTCCTCTTACATTTGAAACCTGAGCCATGTTTCAGATGGGTGAAATGTGCAATATACAGGTTAAGAAAAGAAACTTCAGGCTTATAAAAAAAATTGTAGCTAAGATAGATTCAATGTCAATAAATAAAATGAGCTCCAAAGGACAAATTAAAACTACAGTATTTTTCATTCAGACGAAGACAGTATACTATTTGTCCCTAAAACTCTTAAATCAACTTAAAAAGCAAATCAACCTGCCAAGACAGCCAATTTGGTCTTCTGTTTTGACTACAAATAAAAGCACACCTGCAGAAGAATAATCTATTTTTTTTCTAGCAGCACATGGTTCTTCTGCAAACTTGAAAAACAGCTGTGTTTGAATCTCTGAAGATGCCTTGGAATTTGACGCATAGGGAAGATACATGAGAAATTTTTGGGTCTGTTTTTATGGAAATTTTGTCGTGTTTGGTTTGGGCCTTTGTTTTGATAATTT
Source organism: Peromyscus eremicus (assembly GCF_949786415.1). NCBI lineage: Eukaryota > Metazoa > Chordata > Mammalia > Rodentia > Cricetidae > Peromyscus > Peromyscus eremicus. The sequence continues at coordinate 52,968,121 of NC_081419.1, forward strand.
TATAAGGGAATATTATAGGTCTTTAAATTGATTCCATATAAACACAATCACAACATACATATTTTGGCACACCAATGAGCTTGCTCTAAGTGAACAGCTGTAAATAAAAATGTTGATTTATACCTGTCCTTATCGTCACAGTGACAAGGGTTGCTCCAGGTAATATGCAAATAAGGAATGATGGTTCAGAGTTCCCATTCCCGCCCCTTCTGGTTGAGGTTATAAAATGTTATTATCCTTTTTAATGCAGAGCACATTGAGTTAGCCTAAGACTGCTTCACTAAGGGTTCTGCAGCTTGAGGAGCACTCTTAGAAAATTCAGAACATTTGGGTTGCTAAAAAACAACAGACGAATAACTAAACTGCCAAGCATCCCCTTTCCTCTTAGAAGGCTTTTTCTCTCCTTGCTGCTCTCTTAGCGAAGAAGACATTGCTGTCTGTTAGTTTCATCTGTTTCTCTCCCTTGCTAAATGTAAGTAAAAGTAAGCTTCATATTTTTGTTTAAAAATGACAGGCACTGATCTTGCCTGAGTTCATCATCACTCCTCAGCTCCTATCGGTTGCTTCTATGTAGTAGTGGTTTTGATACATTGTTACTGATGGTGTGATACATTTTGATACATTGTTACTGATTTGCTACCTGTTACTGATGGCTACTTCTAGGTAGGATTTTCTTGCTAATTTTTTCCTGGGCTTTTCTGTGTTAAAGTTTTCAAAAGAGTGACTCATTAAGCATAGAGATAATAAAGTCATTACTTTCAAATAAAAGAAAAAAGAAAAATGCAGTTGATGACCATACTTTTTGCATCTAGTTTTGCTGGTGGAGGGCCCGGAGGAGTTAGATAATGCATCTCATGTGCCAATTCTTGAATAATTAAATAAAAATGTCTGTAATATATGTGTGTATACACATAAGCCGAATAAATGATAGATAAGGTCTACTATTCATTTCTTCAACAGGAAATTCAGCATTTGGGTGCCATATATGTTCAATTTTCCTTTTTTGTGGGGGTGGGGTGGGGAAAGATTTATTTGGCTTACACTTCCATATTGTTGTTCATCATCAAAGGAAGGCAGGACAGGAACTCAAACAGGGCAGGAACCTGGAGGCAGGAGCTGATGAAGAGTCTATGGAGGGGAGCTGCTTACTGGCTTGCTCCCTATGGCTTGCTTAGCCTGCTTTCTTACAGAACACAGGACCACCAGCCGAGGGATGGAACCACCCATAATGGGCTGGGCCCTCCCCCATCAGTCACTAATCAAGAAAATGCCTTACAGCTGGATCTTATGGAGGTATTTTCTCAGTTGAGGTTCCCTTCTTTCAGATAACTCTGGTTTGTGCTCAGGTTGACATAAGACCAGCCATCACAACAGCCTAAGGTGTTTTTCCTGAACTACTACCTTCCTTTGTCTCCCCCCCTCACCCCCCCGACTCCCCCACCTCCCCACCCCCCCACCCCCCGCCCCGACTCTGGCCAGCAAGCCCCAGGAATCTGTTGTCTCTGCCTTCTTAGCACTGGAATTACAAATACATGCCACCACACCCTGCTTTTCTAATGTGGGATCTGGGGACAATTTTCTTCTCGCCAGTTGGAAATAAGTTCTGAATTGTGCCGATAAAAATCAGAATTCATTAGAAAAGAAGAGGAACATTTACTATGGGCCTAAGGAGATGGCTTAGCAGTTAAGAGAAAGTACTGACTAGAGTTTGGTTCCCAGCACCCACACCAGACAGCTCACAACAGTCAGGATCTGGAGGATCCAAATGTTTCTTCTTCTCAGGCACCCCTACACCCTCACACAAATATATACATATAATAAAAAAATTAGTCTCTAAAAATATCTACCTTAAGTAAAACTGAGAAACAAAGAAATATGGGAATCATATTTATGATGACCATTTTTCTATATTCATAAAGCAAAACTAAAGAAATAAAAATTTTAGTGTTAGAAGCAAGTTGATACATACGCAGGCATGTTTCTTTTTTTCTTTCTTTCTTTCTTTTTTTTTTTTTGTAGTGCTGGGAGTTAAACCCAAGGCCTCATATATACCAGGCAAGCATTTCTAAAAGTGAGCTACATCTGCAAAAGAGCTACATCTATTTGAGAAAGGCGGAGCTCAAAGTTCCTGTGTAGTCCAGGATGCCTCCAACCCAATCTTCCTGCCCCTGCCTTCCAAGTGCTGGGATTATAGTTATGTGTTACCATCTTGATATGAATGTACACCTTTAAGTAAGCTTTGCACTTTTCTGGAGGGTCCCCCCAAAATGTTCTTTCAATTCTGTTATGCAGATTTGAGAAGTTTGATGGTAGTCCACAAGTTAAACCAGGAGGAAGTTGGCAAGAATTAAATAACTGCAATGAGAAATGGTTTTATTTTGAAGATGCCTTATTTCCCTAGCAACTGGCTGCCTCTAGGTATGGGTGAGGAGACTGGAAGAGAGTTTTCATTTATTTATTATTTATTTTTCTTTTTCCTTTTCCTGAGTGTTCTCAGTTTATCTAGAATTATGTACATTTTGGGGAGTGTATACCACCACACGCTTGGTGTTTTGATTCACTCACATCTTCCCTAACAGCCCCTCACGTGGCCGGTGGGAAAAAGAAGAGTTGATTCTTGTAGCCACAGTAGTGATTCCAGCACTAAAGCCTGTCAGAGTCCTGTTCTAGATGGTAGCGCTTGCTAGCTGTGGCGTTGAAGCCTAGTCCCTCGGTTCTCCTACGCATGTCTAAACTTCCCTATCTTTAGTGATTCCAGTGTTTCTTTCTCAGAACCTACGGCTAGGCCCTCAAGAAACTTATAAACCGGGTAGTAAGGGGAACAGGCTAAGTCCCCAAATGATATTAAGTGCTTTAGGGAGCTTCTCATGTGTGGGACTGTGTCTACGAAGCAGAAAGCAGAGTGGCAGTCTGGCCAGCATCCAGTTGTTTTTAACAAACTTGGCAGACTGTTGAATTCGTAAGACTTCAAAGTCTACCAGGAGAAGGGAATCTCACAGCTCCCACGGGTGGCTCTCTGCTGGTTGTTTCATAGACCATCGTAATGGAGGGGCAGGATCAGCTTTCTCTCCCTGCTCTTTTTGGTTCCCAAGAACCTTCTTTCTTAGGTTAAAGTGGGAAAGTTGGACTAGATGCTGGTGAAGAGCCCCAAGTCTACTTCTGGCTTTGCTTCATGGTTTGATTAGTATTATTCATAATCTGATCCTCCCTCTCTTCCTTCCTTTTTTTTTTTTTTTTTTTTTTTTGAGATTAAAGTCTCACTCTGGGTCTCAAAAAAGAAAAAGAGAGAACGGATCTGAACACTCTGTCTGAGGCCAAGCCAGGGCCCAGCTGCCAATCCTGCATAACCCAACAACTTGGAGGTGTTGGTGAGACTACCCTGCTCAGCTGAAATCCATCCGGCAGAGAATTCAGAATATTACAGTCTGCAGTCTGAGGAAACAAGATCAGCTGAGGAGTTGACGAATGAGCAAATCGTGACCTGAGAACACAAAAGAAGGCGCCACCCAGCCACCGAACCAAATCACCAAAATCATACGCCTACACTACACCGACTGAGAACAGGTAAGCCCCCATCTCTGGACCCCTAGGCCCCAGCCATTGGAGTCCCAGGGACCAGACAGCTACCTTTCCCTGCTCCCCTACCAAAACAAAAACAAAAACAAAAACAAAAACAAAAAACCCTAAAAACAAAAAACAAACAAAAAAAAACTAACCCCCTACGAACCTAACAACCACTAAAACCCATAAGCCCACCCTACACCAACTGGGAACAACTGCTCCCAGAGACAGAACCCACTAACAGTGATTTGACTAAGCTGCTCCCGAAGAAACAGAGCCCAACAGCACCAACTTAACCAAGAACTCCTAGTGAACCAAGACTAAAAATTAGAACAAGAGAGGCACCTCCAGACACAGACACAGCCTGCACCGAGCAGAGGAAGAGATGAGTAGACGCCAGTGCAAAAAGTCTCACTCTGTAGCCCACATTAACCTGAAACTCTATCCTCAGTCTTGTGAGTGCTGAAATTACAGTGTGTACTTGCACGTCCAGTTTGGTTTTGTTCATTTGAATCCTTCTCTCCCTTGGTCCACGTTACATTTTGTACACATCTTTGTTGTGGAAGGGCTTATGTTTATTGCCATAATAGCACCAGGGCCAGATCTATAATATATGATATATGGCATATAATATATAACATATGCATCTTCTCCACTCTAAACCATTTTCCTTTTCATTCTGTCTAGGATTATGCCAATTTTATATAAATACTTCAGAGATTTTTCTTTTTCTTCTTTGTTTCTGTTTTTCTTTTTCCTTTTGGTTTTTTGATACAGGGTTTCTCTGTGTAGCCCTGGCTGTCCTGCAACTCGCTCTGTAGACCAGGCTAGCCTGCAACTCAGAAATCCACCTGCCTCTGTCCCCTGAGTGCTGAGATTATAATGATGCACCACCACGCCCAGTTTCTTAAAGCATTGTCCATGTGTCCCACTCTGGTCCCACTAGAAGGTGCTTCATCCTGTTCTAGGGCTCAGTGATGAGACAAGACAGTTATCTCTAGCTCTTCTTTTTCCAAGACTCTTTGTTTCACCACATCCCACAGGGCCTCCCTCCCCCCATCCCCGCATCGGTAATGGATTAAGTTAGTGCTAAGTACTAACCAGCCAAAAGAAGTGAACAAATGCTCATGTAAGAATCGTTCACTCTTAAATATACAAGGTTCCTTCTGGATGAGAGATTAGGCTGTTTTAGTATGTGTTAGGCATCTCCTAAGGGCAAGAGTAAGACACCGAGAACTTAAACACCAGGATGACACACAGAGAGCAGCTGTATTAAACAGACTGCAGAGGGAAAGGCAGGAGTCACTCTGGCCACTGAGGGATTAATTTCAATAGCTTTGATGAAAGACAATGAAGACTTGAGGCCATGAGGACAAAACCAAAGCAGATGCTTTGGAGGAAAACGGGATGAGTTAGGGACTGAGGTAACGGGAGGCTAAGACTAGGTAAACACTTTAGGAACTGCAATGATTGGAAAAATAAACTGTTTTAAACACAGAAAGAACAATGGATTAAAACAAAACATTACTTTATCCATTTTAAGCATAAAATGTGGCAGCATTAAGTATGCTCACATTGTTACGCAATCATCAACATTGTGCAAAGCTGACATTCTGGATCCACTAAGCAGAGACGCCCCCTCCCTACTCCCTCATGCCACCATTCTACGTTTAATCTTTGTGACTCAGACTGTCCTAGGCCTCACAGAAGTGCAATGGTATAATATTTGTTCTTTTGTGCCTGGCCTATTTCTGTAAGTATTAGGTTTCCAGAACAGAAATCATGTGCTATACCTTACCTCTGTCACAAATCACTCAAAAATTCTTTTAAAAAAAATGACACCACATTACATATATGCATAAATAAAAGTGGGCTATTTCTGGGTTTTCTAATCACAGACTTCTGGATAATTGAAGTTAAACAGTTGTTTCTGTTTCTATGTTGTGGCCTAGGTATGATCATACTCTCTCTCTCTCTCTCTCTCTCTCTCTCTCTCTCTCTCTCTCTCTCTCTCTCTCTCTCTCTCTGTGTGTGTGTGTGTGTGTGTGTGTGTGTGTGTGTGTGTGTATGCATGCGTGTGTAAGTACGGAATCTTGGCTCACCTGTTGTGTACTTCTCTACAATTGGAGGGTTTTGAATGAGACTTTAAAGTGGCCCCAGTGGGGAAGTACAATCACTTGAAAATGAGTTTCAGCAACTTCTCCCTGGATAGAGGGCCTGGAAGACAGTTTGGATCAGGAAGATTCAGAGCACAGAAGCAAACCTGCTTTAAAGAACAACAGATATCATGATTCTTAGTTCAAGTAAACTGGGCACAACTTAGGAACTCTTGAAGGATTTTCTAGTAATTACTGTTAGTTGGCTGGGCTGTGTAGTGGCTCTAAGTAACTTGTGTACAAAACCAAATCGTCTGCTAATGCCTCACTGTCTGCATCTTTAGAATAGCTTAGGAAATATTAACTCAGTGGTGGTTGTTTTGGAAAACAGGTTATCATTACAAATGTGCCATACATTTATTTTCATGTCATTATTTTGCTTAAAAATGTTCACTTATCTGTTTAAAAGATAGTGTAAAATCTTCCTAGATAAATTAATCAACCTACTTACTTGCTCATTTTTCTTTTAATTTTAGTTTTCAAAAACACCCAAAGGCTACATCCATTACAGGGTAATGGACTGCAAAATCTTACTTAATTGCAATGAACATATTTACTGGAATATAATATATGGAACGTCTATCAAGCAAAAGACCCTAGGCCAGAGCATTTTTTTTTTTTGTATTCTAAAGGCCATGGAGACTATAGCCCAGAACCTGTGTCTCAGAACTCTTGGGAGATGGCTGTAACCAACACACTCCTAATTTGATTCTGATAGCTCTTCCCAGGCAATTTCTAGAATTTTCCTTCTCTGTAGGCTGTGGATGTTTAACAGGTAGATGACACTGAAAGAGAACCTCAAGCTGTAAGTTACTTGGGCACATTTCCCATTTATCTCTAAGACAGTGTGCACATTTTTTCCCTTACTTAAAACAAATAATCTTATTTGTGATTCTTGAATGGCAAAATAACGGATTGTGATGTCACTACAGATAGAACAATATCTAATTCAGTCTAAGAGGGTTCCTTAATTCAAGCTGAATTCCCTCGCTGTGTATTGCCGTTTCCTTGGGGATCCTAGGAAGACTCTCAGGAAATTCCTTGCTGATTGGGTAGATAGCAGACTGAACCATATGGTCCACACATGTCACTGGCATTTCTCTAGGAAGAATGCAGAAGATTATATTTAGAATATAGGGTATGTGTTCAGTGGTGCAGATGACCCAGGGGACTATTAGATTCTTCTTGTGGAATTTTTCTATAGTTAAAAGACGACTCCAGAATTATGACCGTGTGGTGGACACTGGAGCCCATCTGTAAGTTTTGTAGTAATGAGGTCTGCCAAGCTTTCGCTATTGTATAGTGTTTTGAAAGCTATTCATACCTATCTTCAGACTGAGACTTGATAGTCTCAGGGTCTTGCAGACATCTTTGAAAGTTTATCTATTTATTTTATGTATATGGGTGTTTTGCCATGTGCATGCCTGATGACTGAAGAATTGAGAAGAGGGCATTGGATCGATCTCCCAGAACTGGAGTTATAGATAGTTGTGAGCTATCATCTGGGAATGGAACCCAGGTCCCCTGGAAGAGAACCAATGCTCTTAACCATGGAGCCATCTCTCTAGCCCCAATCTTTTGAAGGACACTTTTGACACAAGTGCTGTATTAACTGCTTTTCTGTTGCTGTGATAAAGCACCATGACCAAAGGCAACTTACAGAAGAAAGGATTTATTTGGGTTAATGGTTCCAGAGGAATAAGTGTCTATCACATCATGGTGGGTAAGTGTGGAGTAGGTAAGCATGTAGGATCAGAAAGTTGAGGGTACACATCTTGAACCACAAGCTAAAAACAGAGAGCCCATTGGGAATGGCACAAGGCTTTTGAAAATCCAAAGCCAGTCCCAGTGACATACTTCCTCCAACAAGGCCACACCTCCTAACCCTACTCAGAGAGCTCCACCGAGGACCAAGAATTTAAACCTCCGAGCCTATGGAGGAGGGGGGACATTCTCATTCAGACTGCCACAAGTACCTTCGGAAGTTAAAACAAAAAGCCATTTATTAGTAATACATAATTGGTGTCCAAATGAAATGAATTGAACTTATAACAGAATTACCTGTTTTACATCTATTTGAAATAATTCTAAATTTCATATCTTGTCCTGATGTTTCAGCTGTATTATCACCTCTCCCTCCCTCTCTCTCTCTCCCTCTCTCTTCCTCTCTCTGTATGTGTGTGTGTGTGTGTGTGTGTGTGTGTGTGTGTTACATGGAGGCCAAAGGAAGACTTCAGATGCCCCCTCTATCACTCTCTGCTTTATTTCCTTGAGACAAGGCTTCTCACTGAACCTAGGGCTGGACTGGTAGCCTGTAAATTCCAGTGATTTTCCTGCTCCCACTCACCACTGAGTTGGGTCATGTTCTGCTTTTTGTATGGGTGCTGGGAATTCAAACTCAGGTCCTCATGCCTGTATAACAAATGATCTTACCCTCTGAACTATCTCTTTAGACTCTTACCACATATCTCATAGAGGAAATAGACTACGGATATCTTAGTCCATTCAGGCTCAGGTTGGTTTATAAGTAATGGAAACTCGTTTCTCAGGGTTTGGGAGGCTAGGGAGTCCAAGATCATGACGTCAGAAGATGCGGTGTTGGGTGAGGGCTCTCTTCCTAAGATGCGGTGTTGGGTGAGGGCTCTTTTCCTTACATATGCCACCTTCTGACTGTGTCCTCACTTCTTTAGGTTGATTTTGTCAAACATTTTGCCACATCCAGGAGTTAAGTAACTAAGGTAGTGGTCAATCCAATTTCTTGCCAAACACCAGCAGTTAATTCTCAGAATAGTGCATGGGGATAGGAATAATTGGAAGAATAGTTCTTGGGAATCTTTTTTCTGCTAGAGTGACCAGGATAAGCAAGGAAGGAGTGTCTGTATGAGGGCGGGCCAAGGATGAGTGAAGACTCTGAAGTTGAGGTCCAATCAACTCTTTCTGAGGTAAAGAAGGGCTCACAATTTTGGAGAGGGTCACAGAAAATTGCTTTGTTGGTTTGGTAATGGTGGCCCATCAGCTCCAGCACTCAGGAGGCAGAGGCATGTGGATCTCTGTGAGTTCAAGACCAGCGTGATATTGAGTTTCAGGCCAACCAGGAGACCTTGTCTCAAAAATAGTGATCAGGCTTGTTGTCAAGTACCTTTACTCTCCAAGCATAAGTGAGTCTTGAAATGAATATGGGTTTAAAACAAATTGCATTGTTTTAGCCTCATTTTGTTTGTTTTTCTTTTCTTTTCTTTTCTTTTTTTTTTTTTTTTTTTTTTTTTTTTGGTTTTTCGAGACAGGGTTTCTCTGTGTAGCTTTGCGCCTTTCCTGGGACTCACTTGGTAGCCCAGGCTGGCCTCGAACTCACAGAGATCCGCCTGGCTCTGCCTCCCAGAGTGCTAAGATTAAAGGCATATACCACCACCGCCCGGCGTTTTGTTTGTTTTTCTAAGACAGAAAGTTTCTCTGTGTAGCCCCGGCTGTACTGGAACTCGCTCTTTAGACTTGGCTGGCCTTAAACTCAGAGATCCAGCTGTCTCTGCCTCCCAGAGTGCTGGGATTAAAGGTGTGAGTCACCACTGCCTAGCTTGTTTTTGATTTTTAGCTTGAAATTCACTGGGCAAAAATTCAGAGGTAGTGGGGAAGCCAGAGTCGATTCCTCAGAGATGGTCTGGATTTTGATTCATCTCGCTTGGGGAGCTGCAGATGTGCCAGATAACACTGGCCCTCGTGTGCAGGCTTTTCTTAGGTCTGGAGCAGGAAGTCCAAGGCTTGGAGTCAAGCTCACCAGCACACCTCAGCATTGTTACCAACACCAGTTAAATAGTTCAGTTCTATTTGCTAATGTGTTACTAAACTCCTAAGCAAGCTTCAAGGGATAGGAAATGCTCAAATTACCAAAGGTGCACAGAGACTAAGAACACAGACCAACCCTTCTATCAGGGAACCTTTGCTCTGAGGCAGAGGAGAGGAACCATTGGCTCTCTTTGTTAATCACTTTAAAAAATCATTTTATTAGTTTATGGTTTGGGGTATTTTGCCTGCATATATGTCTGTGCACTATGTATGTGCCTGATGCCCACAGAGGCCAGAAGAGGACATTGGATCCCCTGGAACTGTGGTTACAGATGGTTATAAGCTGTTGTGTGGGTGCTGGGAAAGGACCCCAGGTCCCCTGGAACTGGAATTCCAGATGAGTTATTTGACACCATGTAGGTGCTGGGAGTCAGACTGGAAGACCAGACAGTGCTCTTAATTGCTGAGCCCTATTTCCAGCCTTTGGTTGTTGTTTGAGACAGGAGTCCTGGCTGCCCAGGAACTCACTATATAGACCAGGCTGGCCTTGAACTCACATAGATCCACCTGCCTCTGAGTACTGGGATCAAAAGTGTGCACCACCATGCCTGGGCTCTGTAACAGATACTTTTAAAGACTACCTAAGGTCTCTTTTTCTTATGGAAATTTAAAAATTAATATGGATTCTAAACTCATTATCTAGAATTCTACCCATCTGAGTAATTTTAAGCCATAGAACTAGTTACTGGGATGACTTCCTAGCTGTGTTATCTCAGTAAGGACCTCAGATAAGCAGAGTATAAGTGATATACCTAAGTGTCTTACTTAGGGACTTTGTGACTGAGAAATTTTGGCTTCTCCTGTCATATTGGTTGGGACATTGACTGGTTTTATTTTTAATAAAAAGATGACTTTGGCCAGTGTTTCATTTTTCCCTCATTGGAATGAAAGTAGCACCATCGGATGATTCTCTTTAGACTGTGGAGAGTGAAAGCCCTATTATTCCATCAGTGACCTTTGGCAGGTGACTAATCTCTTGAACTGCTTTTGCCTCTGGAGTGTCTGACTATGGTTTCTCCTGGTCAAGGCATCGACCATCCAAATGTCAAACAACAGTGTGGCCATTTTTCATCTCAAGATAAATGCTTCTCTAATAAGGTGGTCAATTAGTCATATTCACATTACAACATGCCCCTTCGTGCATCTTATGTTATATGAAGATCTCTGCAGTCCTATCACCTTCTTATTAAAAAACCTCTTCATTTAGATTGCAGGCTATTGGAACACATAATCAATCCAAACGCGCCTCATATGTGACCTCATATATTGACATTTTCATTATTTCAATACATTTAATGCCAGAGGTGGTATTATGAGGAAAAAATCTCTGTCTCATGAAAAATGAAACAAAACAAGCTTTGGTTGTATTTCATACCAGATGACCCACCCTGGATAAAAATAATGCTCTACAATGGCCTTTTCACTGAAGCAAAACTTATATTTTATTACCGTTTTTTAGAATTTCTTTTTTTCACTCAGAAACAAGGTTTTTCATAGAGTTCTATCTAACACAAATTCTAAAGTTTGCTCTTTGCTAGAAAGACAGTCCAGTGTGGGAAACAGCAGGTGTGAGTTCTGGGAATCCTCAAGCCTTAATATATTTGATACAGTTTGAAAGATGAGCTTTTGGGTTTATTGTTGTTGGGTTTTGGTTTGTTTTTTTTTTTTTTGTTTTGTTTTTTTTGTTTTTTGTTTTTTGTTTTGTTTTTTGTTTTGAGACAGGGTCCCATGTAGCCAGGGAGGCCTTTGACTCAATCCTCCTCTCTCTCCTGCCTCCACTTCTCCTGTGTGTGATTACTGGCATGTGCCACCCCTGTCCAGCTCTGTTCTACTTTCAATTTTAACTCCTTCTTAACAGTAACACCATCTTATACCCATGTTCTTGAAATTATTTTTTATAGCAGTTGTACAGTTTGCAAAGAGCAGCTACACTTAAGAGAGCGCTATGAATACCCCCATTCTTCAAGATCTCTTTATTTTACCTCAACAGAATGTGGCTAGGGTGTACCTCTGCTGTAGAGTCCATGCACAGCACACTTGGGACCTTGAGGACAATTCTAGCACTGAATTAATGAAGTTTAAAAAGACCCTTCCAAAAGATGTTAGTTCGGTGCTCAGCACCCTCAGACTTTAGAATAGAAACTGTTTCAACTCAGTTTTGGAAATATACTAAATTATATATAGAACTAGATATGTGTGTGTTTCTAGTGATAGGAAAAAATAGTTCTATGCCAATGTTTTTGTAACTCATCAGAAATAAGAAATATTTAGAATATTCAAATAAGCTGGCTGAAAAAAAATTTTTAAAAATGTATCTTACATTGAAAAGTGGAGTAGAATTTCCAATAAGTATTATAAATAAAGTACCCTTCATGGAGTCAATTATTTATTGGCTTATTCGTCCCCTTTTTCTTCTGGATAGTCAGTGACAAGCACCTATTCTGGGCCAGGTATTGTACCAGGCACTAGAGATACAAAGATAAATGACACTCTTTCCTCCTGGAGACTTTTTTCCTCCTGGAGTTTTAATGTTTAATTCAATCAGTGCTTTTCTTAGGAAGGAGAGAGGGAAATGATGGTCTGAAAAAGACATGGAAGCCTGACTCAAAAGCTCCTTAGCTTTTCTTGTGAGGTTTGGAAACCATTCTATTATTATAACAAGGTCACTCCATTACTTTTCCAACTGAAATGAAATCCACAGCTTGTCCTGTCCTCCCAGGACAAGTGAGGGTTAACAGTGAAAGGCTATGGGCACAGTCTGAGGGCAGATAAGCATTGGCTGGAGTCTTGAGTCTGGTAACAGCTCAGTCATACCTTTGTGTAATTGTCTTAATTAGTCTCTGTGAATTGGTGTCCTCATTGCAAAATGGGAACAAAAATATCAACATGATGGTGTATGCCTGTAATTCTAGCACTTTGGGGCCTGAGTTAGGAGGATCCAGACCTTGTGGTTAGTCTGAGCTGATTCTTTTCCTTTTATCACCCGCCCCTCCCCACCCCATGCACACCTTTAACAATGGAATGCAATTGGGATCCACACAATAAGTCATGAAATCTGGGAATTGTTTTAGGTGCTAAATGGCACGATTGCTAACTTTAATGTTTTACAAGATGTTGGAGTAAATACATTACAGCCCTTCCTCCATCCTTTGGTCTGGCTATGCATTTTGGCATTGATCCCAAACTAAATATAGCAAGTCTTGTTTCTTGGGCCAATATAATTTCTAATCCCTAGGTTGATTGAGCAAACCTTTCCAGACAAGATTTACTTCACAAATGCATTTAGATAGACATTGGATATACCTAACAGCACATCAGAATTCAAAACCCAGGTCATCAGCATTAGCTTGGCTAACTGAAGAGAAGGGTGCATTAGGAAGCCGGCAACCTCACCAGCAAAGTCTGTTGGGAATTGGCTAACCATGACTGTTAACTGAAAAAAATTAAAACTGGAGCAGTAGAGATATACTCTCCCTCTGACAGTTGCGCACAATTCCCCTAAGTGTTAATGGAAGCTCCGCAGAGTGCATCACCCAGAGAACATGCCTCTTAACGTCCGTGCTCACCTGCCACTCTTCCATTTCATGGCCTCATGCAGGGGGGTGGGAAAGGAAAGAAAAGCCCCATGAAAGTTTGAAGGCTTTTGAAGAAGGAAGAGTCCGTCTCTGTATCCTCACGGGCTCATCACCTGTCTTTTGTTAACATGGTCCAACGGCTTGCAATCCCAAGTTCCCACACCTACGGGAGGACTTGCTGTTTGTCTGTCTAGAATAGGCTGCCTGGCTTCCATCTCATTTATCCTATGAAGGACAAAGCTTACAAAGTCCAGATCTGACTAGAAATGATGGAGTATGCCTACAGTCTGAGCACCCAAGGGGGGCTGAGGCAGGAGAATCCCGAGTTCCGGGCCAGTCTAGACTACGTATTAATTGGAGGCCTTGGAGGCCAGCCTGAGCTATATGGTGAGACTGTCAAAAAACAACCAACCAACAAAAAACATAAACATAAACAAACAAACAAAACAAAAACAACCCCCTTATGTTGACATTAAAGGACATTTTCGTTATTTGAACTGATTTTGTGCCCCGAGTCTCAGTAGAAGATATTTTTATCTTTCCATTCATTTTGATTGAAATAATCAAGCCTGAATCTTTTTTAAAAAATTTATTTAACTTTATGTGCATTGGTGTGAGGGTGGCAGATTCCCTGGAACTGAGTTACAGACAGGTGTGAGCTGTCATGTGGGGGCTGAGTTGAACCCGGGGCCTCTGAGAGGGAAGGCAATGCTCTTTTTTTTTTTTTTTGGTTTTTTTCGAGACAGGGTTTCTCTGTGTAGCTTTGCGCCTTTCCTGGAACTCACTTGGTAGTCCAGGCTGGAACTCACTTGGTAGTCCAGGCTGGCCTCGAACTCACAGAGATCCGCCTGGCTCTGCCTCCCGAGTGCTGGGATTAAAGGCGTGTGCCACCACCGCCCGGCCGAAGGCAATGCTCTTAACCACTGAACCATCTCTCCAGGCCCTAGCCTGCAGCTTTTAATTTTCACACCAGCTGAAATCAATTTCTACAGTGGATCAAAGTTACTATCCCAGCTCTGGGTAAAAAGTCAATGAAGAGCTGGGCAGTGGTGGCGCACGCCTTTAATCCCAGCACTCGGGAGGCAGAGGCAGGCGGATCTCTGTGAGTTCAAGGCCAGCCTGGGCTACCAAGTGAGTCCCAGGAAAGGCGCAAAGCTAAACAGAGAAACCCTGTCTCAAAAAAAAAAAAAAAAAAAAAAAAAAAAAAAAAAAGTCAATGAAGAGACTGCTGTGTCTACGCTTGCCTCTAATGATCTCGGGGACACAGTTTTCCAATGTGCCTGCCCAGCGAGGTAACCACGCAGTCTGAATCAGATGAGCTCCACTTCAGCAGTTTGTTTGGCTTGTGCCTTGTCTTTGCTTCCTGGGGCTGTCTCATCAAGATGCCCCAAGCAGTGGTTTAAGACAGCCCATCTGTAAGTTGTGGAGCTGAGAATTCTGAGTTGTATCTCACCGGGCTGGAGTCAGGGTGCTAACACACCAGGGCTGTGGTCCTCTCTGGAGCTCTGGGGAGAACCTCTCTTCTCTCCTCAGCTTCCTGAGGTACTGCATTTCTTCTTCTGGGTCCCTTCTTATTCACATCACGGGGACATTGGTTCTTCTGCCTCTTGTGTCCATTTTGACAGATGCCTTCGAAGATGACGGGTCCAGGATCTTCTTTGTCCTCCCAGGTGTGGTACTAGGAATCAAACTCAGGTCTTTGTGCATTCTAGGCAAACTCTCCCACTGAGCCATTCCCATCACATCTTTTGCTTTTTATTTTGAGACAAGAGTCTCATTAATCTGCGTAGGCTGGCCTTGAACTTTTCAGCCTTCTGCCTTCCCATCCTTCCTATAGTGGTTTGTAGGCCCGGGCCTCCGGATTGGACTTTCTTATTCTGGGGTCAGCTGGTTGACAACCATGACTATACCTGCAACTTGAATTTCCCTTTGTTCTATAACATACCATATTCACAAATTCTGGGGATGAGGATATGAACCTTTTTAAAAAACAAAAACAAAACAAAACAAAAAAAAAACAGAGTGTCTCTGTGTTTCTGGCTCTCCTGGAACACTCTGTAAACCAGATTGACCTTGAACTCACTGAGATCTGCCTGCCTCTCTTTCCCAAGAGCTGGGATTAAAACCACATGCCACCATGCCTGGCTCAGGATGTGTATATGTTTTATCTATGATAGGGTTGACAAAAAATCTTCCCATATTCCCATTAAAGGAAAAGAAAGCAACAAAATGTTTTAAAAAGGAAATGAACTTTCTTTTTTTTCCATGAGAGTAAAACAGTTCAAGATCTGTCATTTGGTTTGAGGATGGGGAATAACTGGCTTTAATCACATATCCCAGTGAGCCTTGTGTGCTGAGGGAGAAGTCCCTGATTTAGACAGCCACCGAAACAGCTTGAATCGTGTTCTCCGTGGCTCTCCGGCTCACCTCCTCTTTTACCAGCAAACTGGGGTGGATGAGTACTTGACCGCAGAGGTCTGCCAAGTCTAAAACCTTCCGTTCTAGGTGGTGGGGAGACAGCTCAGTGGTTAAAGGACCTGCTGTGCAAGCTGGAGAACTGGAGCTGAAGCCTCAGAATCCAGGCCAATGCCCGGTAGGCTGGCATGGCCAGTTTGTAATTCTAATGCTCTGGGGGCAGAGGTGAGACTCCAGAAGCTAGTTGGCTAGCTCTGCTCTCCTCTCAGTGAGCTGTGGGTTCAATGGAGAGACCCTGCTGTGAAGAATAAGGTGGAGAACAATTGAGAAGAAGTGGCATTGACTTCAGGCCTCCACCTGAATATACATATGTGTGCAGACACATATTCAACAATGTATCCATGCATGCAACAGAGAGAGAGAGAGAGAGAGAGAGAGAGAGAGAGAGAGAGAGAGAGAGAGAGAGAGAGAGAGAGGTCGAGATCATTCTAATCTGACCACCCCAAAGGCAAATGCATGAGTTTCCTCTTTAACTAAAGTTAATTGACATGATCTGTTGGAGGCATGTAGACACTAACTCGGTATTGTCAAATTCTGGAAGGCAGTTCTTCAAATTGATACTCACTTTTATCCATAGCACTGACGCCATCACTCCATACCCCATCCATAGTTTCCTTTTCCTTTCTGGTCACTTGGTGGAGAAGGGAGGTCATTTTTATTTCTCCTTTATTCCCCCCTTTCTTCCTGGTTGTGTCCTTTGGTTTGCCAGGGATATCCAGTCCCCTCCTCGGAAAGGTGGATGCTGTTGTTCTGCAAAGATGTATGCAGATGTTCTGGGGAAATCCTAGGCAGCTGTGACTAACCACCACACTGATCTTTTCATCCTCCATCTGACCCTTTAATAAATATATTATTGACGTCAAAAGGTGCAGGGACAAGCGTGAGGGGGCCCACGAGATGGCTCAGGAGGTCAAGGCATCTGCTGCACAAGCCCTGACTCCTTTAGTTAGAGCCCCAGAACTCCATGACGGAAGGAGAGAGAATGGGCAATGCAAGTTGTCCTCGAACCGCCACACATGCCCTGCACCATGGCATGCATACGCATGTGCATGCTTTCACATGTGTGCAGGCACACACAAATGCAACAAATAAGTAAGTGAATAAATAAACGTTAGAGAAAAGTTTAACCATAAAATCCTGTAGTATCTAAGGGAAGGGACAGCAGGAGGCGTCAGTGTGGTCTTAGGTGCCAGCAGCAGCCTGTTTTTCCTGTTCTGTCCCCTCTTCATCCTCTACTTCCATTCCATCCCTTTCACAAACAACTCCGAGGGGCCTTTCCATGTGCCTAGAAGCATAAACTTCTTAATGTACTTCGATGCTTTTGATTGGCTCCTGCTGTTAGGTGTGCTAAGAGAAGTTACTAAATCCTAGTCCCAAAGAATAATGAGTCATGGGCTTGAATAGAGACCCTTCTGGATGATTGGGAAAAAAAGAAAAAGAATCATTTTATGTGTTCTATTTTAATGACCATTACGGTAGGTAGCTTTGAGAAGACCCCGATTTCTTAAGTGTGTGAGTTGTATCTAGAAGTGTGCTTCCGCATCACAGAATAAGGTAAAAAGTAATGAGCTTCTGAGTCAGAGATGAGGCTACAGAAAAACCAGCTTCCGTTGTGCCCACCCTGGATGGCTCGCTCTCTCTCTCTCTCTCTCTCTCTCTCTCTCTCTCTCTCTCTCTCTCTCTCGTGCTTGCCCTGATGAAAACTAGCTGCTTTGTTCTAAGTGTCCCACAGAGAGGCCAGGTGATGAGGAGTGCAGATAGACTTCTGGATGAGCGAGAGGGAAGGGATGTGTCGCAGCATGACACCTATGGGGGAACAGAGTCCAGTCAGTTCTTACCACGGTACACCTGGAAGCGGACATGCCCTAGGTCCAGCAGTCTTGAAGCTGGAGCATCAGATAATGCTATCTGTCCAGATTCTACTCACAAGACTGAGAAAACACATGCTCACTGACTAAGCCTCCAAGGATTGGGGGCCATTTGCTCCATAATACTAGATAATCCAACGATGAGAGGCTATTATAGGACCCTTAGAAAAGAAAAGGCAGAAAACTCCCTCATAGCTCTCCCCCTTAGCCCCAAGCTCTGCTTTCATTTTGCACGCTTTATTTCAGTCTGTACACAGTTACACTCATTTGTTTAATGTCGATATGCATAAGGTGGATAAAGCTGTGCGTCTCATTTTTCAGTTAACATTAAGCTATAAGCATTTTCATGTCGCTATGAAAATCTTCATTCTTATGACTCTTACTGGCTAAACAGTATTCTCTCAAGGGAAAGTACTGCAACATAGCTAATTTCTTCTTTCTTGCTGGGCATTTCAGTTGCTTCTTATTTTATTTGCAATTAAAAATTACATAGCATCCAGCATCTTTGTTTATGGGCTACTGTCTTTCTTCTATTTTGTTACCACTTACATTTCCCCATGCCAGTCTCTTCCCTGGGCACATCTCTTAACTGCTGTAATATCGGAATAACTTCAGTGACTGATGGGTGGCAAAGTTTGATTACATTGCCCCCAAATTGTTTTTATTTTTCTCTTCTTCCTTCCTTCCTTTCCCCTTCCTCTTATTCCCTTCTCCTTCCTTGTATCTTTCTTTTACCAAGACACCTCATTTTATAAATAGAAAGATTCCATGGTTAAATGTGTGAAAACATCAAGCTTTTAAAAATTTGCCTTGCCGGGCGGTGGTGGCGCACGCCTTTAATCCCAGCACTCGGGAGGCAGAGCCAGGTGGATCTCTGTGAGTTCAAGGCCAGCCTGGGCTACCAAGTGAGTCCCAGGAAAGGCGCAAAGCTACACAGAGAAACCCTGTCTCGAAAAACCAAAAAAATAAAAAAATAAAAAAATAATAAAAAATAAAAAAATAAAAATAATAAAAATTTGCCTCTTTAAGAATCAATCTACCTCAAGACCCAGGGATACCACTCTTGGGCATATACCCAAAGGATGCTCAATCATACCAGAAGGACACTTGCTTAGCTACGTTCATAGCAGCATTATTAGTAATAGCCAAAGCCTGGAAACAACCTAGATGTCCCTCAACTGAGGAATGGATAAAGAAAATGTGGTACATATACACAATGGAGTACTACTCAGTGGTAAAAATCAATGACAGCATGAAATTTGCAGGCAAATGGATGGAACTAGAAAAAAAAATCATCCTGAGTGAGGTCACCCAGATCCAGAAAGACAAACACAGTATGTACTCACTCATAAGTGGATATTAGATGTAACCAGGATAACCAGGCTACAATCCACAGATCCAGAGAAGATAGGTAACAAGGAGGACCCTAAGAGGGACACATGGATCTCCCTGGGAAGGGAAAACAGATGAGATCTCCTGGGTAAACTGGGGGCAGGGAGGTGGGGGATAGAGGGGAGGGGATGGGAGATGGGAACATGAGGGATTGGGATGGCCGAGTTGGGGGCAGAACAGAGGAGAGCAATGAAAGAGATATCTTGATAAAGGGGGTCATTATGGAGTTAGGAGAAACCTGGTGCCAGGGAAACTCCTGGGAATCCACAAGGATGACCCCAGCTAAGACTCCTAGCAATAGTGGAGAGGGTGCCTGAATTGGCCTTCTCCGGTAATCAGATTGGTGACTATCCTAATTGTCATCACTGAACCTTCATCCAGTAACTCACTGAAGCAGATGCAGAGATCCACAGCTAAGCACTGGGCAAAGCTCTGAGAGTCCAGCTGAAGAGAGGGAGGAGGGATTATATGAGCGGGGGTGGGGTGGGGTGAGGTTTTAAGATCACGATGGGAAACCCACAGAGATAGCTGACCCAAGCTCCTGGGAGCTCAGAGACTCAAGACTGACAGCTAGGGAGCCTGCATGGGACCGACCTAGGCCTTCTCTGCATGTGGGTGACAGTTGTGTAGCCTGGTCTGTTTGTGGGGCCCTGTGGGAGCCCATTTTCAGGTTTCTCGAGGCTTTAACCAGCTGGTCCACATAGAGAGGACGATTAGGACCACAGGCCTGAATGCAGGTGTCTGAGATGGTCTACACGTGGCTGTGCTGGGGGAGGTCTTTTGCTCCACCCCTTGGCGTTTCTATAAATACCCTAGGGCAGAGACAGTCAGGGCCTGTTGGAACAGGTTCCAGGCCCTCTTGAGGCTATCCTGTATTTTCTATCTGTTTATCTCCACACTCTGAATCCTTCTATCTAATATTTCCTGCTGCTGTCACTTAAGAAAACTCTGGGGAACTGTGGGGTTGGTGGGTAGTGGCCCCGCAGGGCCCCTAGTAGTGGGACCAGGATCTGTCCCTGGTGCATGAGCTGGCTTTTTGGAACTTATTCCCTATGGTGGGATGCCTCGCTCAGCCTTGATGCAGGGGGAGGAGCTTGGTCCTGCCTCAACTTGATATGCCATGCTTTGCTGACTCCCATGGGAGGCCTTACCCTTTCTGAGGAGTGGGTGGGGGGGGCGGTAGAAAGGAGGTGAGGTGAGGGAACAGGAGGAGAGGGTGGAGAGATGGCTTAGCGGTTAAGAACACTGGTTGCTCTTCCAGAGGACTTGGGTTCAGTTCCCAGCACCGACATGGCAGCTCACAACTGTCTGTAACTCCAGTTTAAGGGGTCTGACACCTTCACATAGACATACATGCAGACAAAACACAAATGCACATAAAATAAAAATAATTCATTAAGAAAGTAAGTTCGGCCAGGCGGTGGTGGCGCATGCCTTTAATTCCAGCACTCTGGAGGCAGAGCCAAGTGGATTTCTGTGAGTTCGAGGCCAGCCTGGTCTACAGAGTGAGATCCAGGACAGGCACCAAAAGAACACAGAGAAACCCTGTCTCAAAAAAACAAAACAAAACAAAACAAACAACAACAAAAAGAAAGTAAATTCATTAAGAAATTTATCTCTTGAATCAGAAAATCCTCCAACAAGGCCACACCCACTTCAACAAGGCCACACCTCCTAATAGTGCTGCTCCCTCTGGGGGCCATTTTCTTTCAAACCACCAATCTCCCACAGGCTGGTGTTTTGAACATCTGGTTCTGAGGGGCTGGCACTGCTTGGGAGTTTTTGGAGCTTGTGGAATGTGGAACCTGGCTGGTAGATGGAGATCTGCTTCGGTTTCCTGGCCTGGCCACAGTGGAACCCTGCCACAGTCTCTCAGCACCAGGGCCTGAGCCACTCCTGTCACCCTCCCTTCCTCACCAGGACAAACTGTTGAAAACCCTGGAATTGTGGAGCTCAAATGAACCTTTCCTTCCTTGTTTCTGTCAGATATTTGGTGGCAGTAACACAGACGTAGCTAACACACTCACACTGTTCTTCTACAAAGTGGGGATAACAATGGCACCTAATGCCCAACTGACTTATAGCCCTCCCAATGACCTAACTTCCTCCCGAAGGCCCCACCTCTTAAAGGAGCTGCCATTTCCCCAAAGCACCACTGCAGATTGGTGACAGTCTTTAGCAAATAGTTTGTGTATGTGTAAAGTACTTAGTACAGTGTCTGGCACATAGTAAATACTCACTATCTAGTAAAAAAAAAAAATCATGTAACATATGTAACATGTAAACCTCTGTTGTTCATCCTCCTCATCGTGTTAATCAGCTTTCTGTTGCCATGACAAGGTAAACAACTTATGGAAAGGTAGGCTAACTGGCCATAGTTTCAGTCCATGGCCACTTGGTGCTGGTGCTCTGGGACTGAGGTGCTGTGCAACATTATGAAGGGGGTGACTGTGGGACAAAGCTGCTAACTTCATGGTGGCCAGGAAGGAGAGGGAGGGAGAGGGAGAAAGGGGGGGAGGAGGAGAGACTCTTCCAGGGAGAGACTTTTCTAATTTTCTTTGGCTAAACCCCACCCCTTAAAGGACACACCAAATCTCAGTAGCACCACGCTTGGCCACCAACCTTGAACACACGGGTCTTTGGGAAGAAAATTTGAGATCTGAACTCAACAACCACCCTTGTCCTCATCATTATTAGCACCATGACTACAGTGCTTAAGTTTACTCCTCCGCTAACATGGCTTGTGGTGTCCCACTGTTGCTCTCATGTATTGAACTGCAAGGAGGTTTTGAGCAGTGTTTGTGAACAATTTTACTTGTCAACCAAATGCGATGATGTTACGAAAGACATCATTGGGGCAATTCAACCTAGAGTCGAAAGGCTGGCTTTTGCGGAGCTGAGCGTGATAAACTTGGAAATAAAGCACAGAAGGTGTTCACCATGTGCCCACGGGGCAGATTTCAACATCAGGTGAAGGACAGAGAGAAGTGAGTAAGAGAACCAGAGAGGTTCCTGGTTATCCAGCTATTAAGGGAGTAATTGCATCTTTTTCATAAAGGAGGTTAGCATACAATCGAGTAACAAATATCCCCACTTTATTCTTAGGAGACAGTGAGGAACAGACAAGTAAGGAAGCATGCAGAAAGCTGGCTGTCCCCTGCACACACAGCAGAAGTGGGGCTGGAATTTAGGTCCCAGGTTCTGTGATTTTCCATGTTAGCCCGTGTGAGGATTAGCTCTCAGAGGAAGGCCTTCCACCAGCGAGGGGAGGTCTTCACACAGACACACACTCACAGAGCCTGGATGGGTAAGCTGTGCTGGAAGGCTCTCTTTTGCCCCTGTGATCCACACCCCCCATTCTCCATCTGGCTGTCTGACCGGATGCCCACCTGTGGAGCATCAAAGGCCTCTTACCCTTTAGCTTCCCACTGGTACCCATGAGGGAGATTCAAAGGGGGAGAGCGGTAACCATCCCTCTGCTCTCTCAGATTTCATCAGCTGGCTGTGCCGTGGCTGCAGACCTAAGCACACACCCTTTCTGTCTCCAGATTCCAGTGACTGCTCTATACCGTGTCTACTGCCAAGCGCAAACAGTCTGAGGGCGCTACAGGAACTGGCTCACATGGCTCACACATTGGCCAACAGACCCTTGGCCAACTTCCCCTCAGAGTACCCTATCTGGAGCATGTTGCCTGCTTTCTGCTGGGCTCTGACTGACACACAAGCTTCATTGCCACTAACCAGACCATGTGATGTCTGTGTCTTCCTCTATCATACTCTATTATTTTTTTGAATCAAGGTCTCAAGTCAAGGTCTTACTGAATCTGGAGCTTACCAATTTGGTAAGATTAGCTGACCAGTGAGATTTGTGGATCCTCCTGGGCTCCCTATTTCCCCTCATACCATGGTGAAATTACAAAGTTCACCACCATACTCAGCCTCTTATGTGGGAAATGGGGATCTGAACTCAGGTATTCATGCTTGAACCATCTCTTTAGCCCTTGCTGCTGCTTTAAACAGTTTGTTTGTTTGTTTTGTTTTGTTTTGAGACAAGGTTTCTCTGGGTAACAGCTCTGGCTGTCCTGGGACTTGATTTGTAGACTGGCCTTGAACTCACAGAGATCCACCTGCCTCTGCCTCCTGAGTGCTGGGATTAAAGGCCTGCACCACCACCGCCTGTCCAAAACCTTTGTATTTATTATGACAATTGCGTGTGTGTGTGTGTGTGTGTGTGTGTGTGTGTGTGTGTGCGCAGGTATGCATGCATCCTGTGGCACATACATACGGGACAGAGGATAACTTTTAGGAGTTGGTTCTCTCCTTCCACTGAGGTCCAGGGATTGCACAGTTTGGGTGGTAAAACAGGTGTTTTTAGTCATGGTGCCATCTTGCCAGTCCTTGCTATTTTAAGGAACTCATGTATCCAGTCAATATACTTTGAGATTATTTGGAAATGGTTTACGTCAGTCACTAACTTAGTTTCCAACCTTCTCAAGCTGGGTGTAGTGGGGTAGATGTACCATCCTAGCACTAGGGAGACAGAGGTAGAGAGAACGTCACAAGTTCAAAGCTAGTTTGCACTACGTAGTGAGAATCTGGCTGAAAGCCACAAAATGAAACAAAAAATTCCAACCTTAATCTTTTTATAGTTTTAGTTAAGAGAAATTTTATTTATTGACTGCTTCAGGTCTTCATGATAGGATCAGTTCTGTGCAAGGGAACTGAGGAAAGTTTCTTTCTTTCTTTCTTTCTTTCTTTCTTTCTTTCTTTCTTTCTTTCTTTCTTTCTTTCTTTCTTTTGTTTTGAGACAGGGTTTCTCTCTGTGCAGCCCTGGCTGTCCTGGAACCTGCTCTGTAGCCCAGTCTGGCCTTGAAGTTAGAGATCCGCCTGCCTCTGCCTCTGGAGTGCTGGGATTGAAGACGTGCGCCACCACCGCCCGGCTCTGAGGAGAGTTTCTAGTAGACAGTAGTTTTTTTTTATGTTGGTCACTATCCCTTGGTAATAATATTACCTCTTCCACATAGAGCCCCTCACATTCAAACTAAAGAGCTATATCAATGGTAGAATTATAATTACACCAATAAATTTTTATAAAACCTTTATTTTAATGTGGTGAGATCTATTTATTTATTTTAATGTGTATGGGTGTTTTATCTGCATGTATGTCCGCATTACCTGTGCACAGTACCTATGGAGGCCAGAAGAGGGCGTGGGATTCCCCAGGGCTGGAGTTATAGACAGCTATGAGTGCTGGGAATGGAACTCAGGTCGTCTGCAAGAGCAGCCAGTGCTCTTAACCACTGAGCCATCTCTCCAGTGACATCTATTATATACTTTACCTTCTCATTCCTGCTAGCATGTTTATCTCATATGTGTAAGACTTTTTTCACAGTCTGAATACTTTTAATCTTTAGGCCGTGGGTTCGTCTCCTTTATTCCTGACTACAAGGTACGTGGACCTCTGATGCTCATTGTACTGCTAGACTGTGTTGTGTTTCCATTCCACCCTTTGCTGGAGACTTTCAACTCCTTTCTCAGTTTCTTCTCACTTCCCCCTTTGGATTGGAAACACACTAGTTGCAACAGGCTTGTAACTTTGTCATTTCCAGGTTCCCTCATTCCAGTGGTTTCTTTAGTGGACACCTCAGGAAACAGTCACCAGGCTCACTTGGGAAGGACAATGACATCTCCATTAGACTTGTTCCAGACTCCAGGTAGAATCCAGATGCAT
Organism: Peromyscus eremicus; assembly: GCF_949786415.1. Classification (NCBI taxonomy): domain Eukaryota; kingdom Metazoa; phylum Chordata; class Mammalia; order Rodentia; family Cricetidae; genus Peromyscus; species Peromyscus eremicus. Next base: position 52,992,719 of record NC_081419.1, read on the forward strand.
GTTCTTTAATATTTTTTTTCTAATTAAATATTAAATTGTGGTATCTAGTCAGATGGACAGGATTAGAAAGCAACTTAGCTGGGCGTGGTGGTCCATTCCTATAATCCCAGCACTTAGAAAGTGGAGGGAAGAGGTTCCAGCGTCTGAGGCCAGCACAGGTGTGGTAGTTTGAATGAGAATATCCCCCACAGTCCTGGACGTTTGAATACTTGGTCTCCAGTTGGTGGCGCTGTTTGGGAAGGTCTAGGTGGTGGAGCCTTCTTTGAGGAAGTAGGTCAAGGAGCAGTCTCTGATAGTAAATCCTGCCACTTCCAGTTTGCTCTCTCTCTGCTTCATGCTCATGGTTGAGATGCCATCTCTTAGCTTCCTCCTTACACCACCATGCCTGCCACTTGCTGTCATGCTTCCTGGCTGTGACGGACAGGATCCCTCTGGAACTATAAGCCCAAATAAACTCTTCCTTCTACAGTTGTGGTGGTCATAGTGTTTTATCACTGGGCTGCACAACCAGTTCAAGGCCAGTCAAGCTTCATAGTAAGACCCTGTCTCAAGAAACTAAGGGTCAGGGACTATAGCTCAGTGGTAGAGTACTTGCCTTCCATATATGCAAGGCCCTGGGTTCAATTCCCAGCTCCGAAGAGCAAAACAAAAGGTAACCTAGTACTGAATGGTTTAAATAAGTCAAATAGAATGAAATAGAATTAAATTAGATATATGTTGATAGACTAGTAACTGATCTTTGTATCTGTTATGATACTATTTGCAGCTACTATTTTGTTTAAGTCATTTTTATAAATAATATTAGTTTGCTGGAACTGTATAGAACATAATTTTCCTTAAGGACTTGCTAGAAGTAGGGCTGAAGAGATGACTCAGTGCTTAAGAGTACTTACTGCTCTTGCAGAGAACCCAGGTTAAGTTCCTAGTACTCACATGGTGGCTCCCAACCATCTGCAACTCCAGTTCCAGGGAATTGTATGCCCTCCTCGGTCCTCTGTGGGTACCAGACACACACACGGTATACAGACATGCATGCAAGCACTCACAGATATGCATAATTTAAAAAACCTATAAAAGAGTAAAAATGAGAGAGACACTTATTTTTAATTATATGTATGCCTGTGTGAGAGTATGAGCCCACAAGTTCAGGTATCCTCAGAGGCCAGAAGAGGACATCAGATCCCCTGGAGCTGGAGTTACAGGGGGTTGTGAGCAGCCTGATGTGGGTGTTGGGAATCAAACTCAGGTCCTCTGGAAGAGTAGCAAGTGCCCTTAATCACTAAATCATTGCTCTAGCCCAAGAATTGTTAGGCTATAGGGAAAAAAAAAGTGGAAATATTAAGACTGGATTCACTTAGGCAATGAACCAGGAATTGATCACAATCAGCCACAAGAGCCAAGATGGAGTGTCAGTTTTCTTTCATGTAGAAATCTAGAAGCAGGTAGTAATTGAAGTCATCAGGGAGCTGGGCGCATGCTGTCTTTCTGTTTTTCAGTTTTTAGTGTTTCATCTCCTGGTCTAAAGAAGCCACTGAAGGTCTAGCTGTCATGACCACAGCCCAACCAACAAGGACTAAGGATATTATATGCACACTTTTTGTATTCCATAAAACAGAGTCATAAAACACAGGCCATCCTGTAAGCTGAGAAATGTCCGCTAATGTTTGGCTGTCTCTCAGCTAAAAGTCAGGGGCACCACGGTGAGGCAGAAGGGAAGAGCAAAGGAGCCTGCAGCACCTGGAGATCACTAGCAGTAAACCCCCTGCAAGCATCTCAAGAAAACGAGTCCCTCAGAATTTGTCTTCCAACATTGAATGGCTTTAAATACACATTAAATCATTCTTAGGAGCGTTTTTATAATCAGACCAAATGCATGACTCTCAGGAGCCTAGTATCAGGAGCTCATCACAAGTGCTCTTAATGTAGGTGCTGAGAATGAAGAATGGATGAAAGTTGGAAGCGAAGGACCTCAGAGTGAGGGATGAGTGGACTCTGGAGCCCGGCAGCAGCCAGCACAACGTGAGCAGTAGTTTTGATCATTGTCAGTGGAATTGCTCCAAATTACAGATTTGGGACGTGGGGACTTTCATCTTGGTCCGATTCTGCTAAATAGCACCTCTGCACTTGGTTTTACAAATCAGGAAAACTGAAATTCAACTCAAAAGAATAACAGTTTCTTTTTTCTTTTTCTTTTTTTCTTTTTTAACCAAAGGAGCATTTCCCCCCCAAATGAGTCAATTTCAATCCCTTTTTGCCATTTCCTGCAGCAATAATGTATTCATCCAGTGGTGCTTCAAGTTAACTTAACGGGCTCATTTTGCCATTAGGGAGTGATTTATGTCCCATGAAAAACGGAGCTTTTCTAGGATGTGTGAAAAGAGCCACCGAAGACCTTGCCCTGCAAACCAGCCGGTCATCTCGGTTTGGTCACATGCAAAATTCTCTCTGGATGACCATCCGACTTCACCCCTTGAAGATACTCTTTCTATTCCACACTGTCTCTAGTGCCTGGCACATTGGTTCTCATAGGTAGAACTGGCGCTCCCAAAATGTTTATTCAGAAACTCTGAAGCTGGTGCATCAGATATAGTGTCAAGAAAACTAACAAAAACCAAGAGCGGCTTCTGGTTAGTCGGTCGACTCCACAGGCTCCGAGAGGAAAAGTGCACATTCAGGCGGCGCAGCCAGCGGAGTCTGGAGCTTTCGTACGACGTGAGAAGGGAAAATATTTACGGTATTTGACAACTTCTCCGCAGTGTGAGAAATCCACAGCTGTGAACCGCAGAGAAGCAAAGGAAGCCCACTGCCGGGCCTAAGCATTTTTCCACACCAGCTCGGAGGACGCAGCGCGGTTCCTTTTGCTGCTTCTGTTGCCGGTTCTGCCCATTTGCCAAAATAAAGATGTTATTCGGGCAGCCAGATCTCAGCTGCCGGGACAACTAATGACTTCAGGATGGGAGGCAGGGGCTTCCTGCAGGATTCCTTGGACAGACCAGAACCGGTAACAATATGTCAGGCTCTTTGAGGTTCTTGTTTAAATATACCAAGGAAGTAATTTAAACTTACTAAATTATAAAGCTAAAAAATTTTTTCTTCCAGTCTTTCATTTGACTTACGGTATTTTCTTTCTCTTCCTTTTTTCATTCCTTTCCTTCCTTCCTTCCTTCCCTTTCCTTCCTTCTTTCTTTCTTTTTGCTTATTTGTTTATTTATTTTAATAGAAAGCTTCTTTAAGTAAATAAAAAAATCAAATTTAAATGGTTGTGATTCTTACATCTTTACATCGTGAGACCCAATTTTAAATGCAAATAAAATACTTAATGTGTGCAGAATAACTGAAATTACACAATTTATCTTTTGTAGTACATATATGCGTATTTATTTTACTCTTACCATAACTCTGGAAAGAAAAAGGAAAAGGGACAAACAAACCCAGCAAGACGCTTTTGTTTAACCTCTTGGCATACCCGCATCCTAACCCGACTCTGTAGAGCCAGAGAATGCTTCCCTGGGACCTGCTTTGAGTCTTGCTCACTCTCTTGCTAGGTGTGCTATGTTCATGCAGCTGTTACAGGCCTGTGATCCCAGCTACTCAGAAGGCAGAAACAGGAGGAGTTCGAGGCCAGCCTGGGCAATTTAGGGAAACTCTAATATAAATTAAAAATAAAAAGAGACCTGAAAATGAGGCTCAATGGTAGAGCACTTGTCTAGTGTGCAAAAAGCCCTAGGTCTGGTCCCCAGTACAGAAGAAGGGAGGTAGGGAGGTGTAGCTGGAGTTTTCCTGCCTGGCCCACAGTCAGGACAAATCTCTCTCACCTGCCAGTCCCACAGCCGCTCAGACCCAACCAAGTAAACACAGAGACTTATATTGCTTACAAACTGTATGGCCATACCAGGCTTCTTGCTAACTGTTCTTATGTCTTAAATTAATCCATTTCTATAAATCTATAACTTGCCACATGGCTCGTGGCTTACCGGCATCTTCAGGGAGGGAAAAGAGAAGGAGAGAGGGAGGGAGAGAGAAAGGAAGGAAGGTTGTATACAAATAGGGTATATGCAAGGACTGACAGACACACATGTGGTTTCCTGTTCACACACACACACACACACACACACACACACACATACACACACGCCATTCTTTCCAGAAAACTTCACTCACAAAACACTTTCAAAATGATCCCCCCAAAGCGGCAAACAAAGTGTGTGTCTATTGTGAACATTGGGCCTTGTGTGTGTCTATTGTGAACATTGGGCCTTGTGTGCCTGTGCAGGTCAGGGGCCCATGAAGTCAGCCCAGTGTATGGAACCAAGTAAAAGTAGCCTTTCATCCTCTTCCTCTTCACAAATCTGAGACTCAGCAATCATAAGCACTTGCTGAGCAGGAGGCGTGAGTAGCTCAGTGGTTAGGACTGCTTGCTGCTCTCCCAGAGGATCCAAGCTTGGTTCCTAGCACCCAAGACAGGCAGTTCACAATCACCTATAACTCCAACATTATGGGATTGCAATTCCTTCTGGCCTCTGGGAACTTGCATGCATGTGGCATGCTTGTGTGCACACACATGCACACTAAAATAAAATGAAACATGACATGACAATAAAAACGGTACTAAAAATAACACAGTGAGCTAAGGAAATAGCTCAGTTAATGAGGTACTCTCTAGCATTTTTTTTTTTTTTTTTTTTTTTTTTTTTTTTTTGGTTTTTCGAGACAGGGTTTCTCTGTGTAGCTTTGAGCCTTTCCTGGAACTCACTTGGTAGCCCAGGCTGGCCTCGAACTCACAGAGATCCGCCTGCCTCTGCCTCCCGAGTGCTGGGATTAAAGGCGTGCGATCTCTCTAGCACTCTTAAGGACCTGGTTTTGATCCTTCGCACCAAATAAATCAGGTGTGGTGGTGCACACCTATAATCTGAGCACCTGAGAGGTGGATGCAGGTTGATCCGAAGCTCGGAAATCCAAGGTCATCCTTTGTGACATACTGAGTTCAAGGCTAGCCTGGACTACATGAGAAAGAAAGAGGGAGGGAGGGAGGGAGGGAATGAAGGGGGGATGGTAAAGTCAGGCTTGGTTGCATACACCTGTAATCCTATCATTTGGGAGGCTGAGGCAGGAGTATTGAAGTTTGAAGCTGTAGTGGGGCTTGAATGAGAGTGGCCCCCATAAGCTCTTATTTGAATGCTTGGTCCTCAGTTAGTGAAACTATTAGGGAAGGATTAGGAGGTGTGGCCTTATTGAAGGAGGTGTGTCACTGGGGGTGGGCTTTGAGGTCACAAAGGCCCATGCCAGGCCTAGTGCCTCCTTTGCCTTCTCTCTGTAGATCAGGATGATATAGAACTCTCAGCCTCATGCCTGCCTGCCCGTATGCTGCCATGCTCCCCGCCATGATGGTCATGGACTCACCCTTTGAAACTGTAAGCCAGCCCCCAGTTAAATGCTTTCTTTTAACGGCTGCCTTGGTCATGGTGTCTCCTCACAGCAATAAAATAGGAACTAAGACAGATACCATCCTGGGCTACATAATAAATTGTTCAAGGCCACCTTGAGCAATACAGAAAAAAAAACAAAAACAAAAACAAAACAAACCCCAGAACAAAACACATGGAAACTGACTCAAGGTTCATGAATCTGAACATGCTAAAAGAACCACATGATAGAAGGAGCTACTAGCCAATATTGAAATTGCTGTGTGGAAAATTAGTAAGTTCAATTTTTAGACACTGAAACATACTAGTTGTTGCCACAAACCTTAAAACTTTTGAAAAATGAAGGTTAAAAGTTACAGAGACGGGGGTATTAAAAACCTGTCACAAGTATAATATATTTTGAAAAATTTGTTGGATATGTCTACAGCATAACTATTTCTACTCCTATCTCGAGCAGATGATACAAGAATAAGTAAAGACACAATCTTGCTTTTTTCTTTTCACGCTCTAAAATTCTGTATTCCTTTGTGGATGTGAGACAGCACCATAATGGCCCCAAAGGAAAAATCTATCTAAGCAATTTCAATTTGAAAGGTTTAAATAAACAATGATGAATAAGCTATTAGTTTGTTTTTATTTTAATATGCCTTATTTATACTTGGGTGAAAAATTCAGTCATATTTTCAAATGATCAATAAGGAAAACTACAAGTATGTTAGGCGACATGGAAAATCCTAACAAAAGGGCTGTGATAAGCTCTGTGCTTTCTGATAAATATGTGTCACTGTAAAATAAAGATTTATCTTATATTCATCAATAATGCTTTCTAATAGTTAAACAAAAGCCAGATCATCCTGTACTTACTCAAATACTCTTTTAAAATGACTTCCATGTATACACATGTGATCAGACGTTGCTGAATGTACACTCAAGGAGGAAGCCAGGTGTGGTGGCTCTGGGCCTGTAATTCCAGTCCTCGGGAGGCTGAGGCCGGAGGACCAGAAGTTCAAGGCCAGCTTCAGCTACATAGCAAGTTCGAGGCCTGCCCAGGCTGCATGAGACCTGTCTCAAAACAATAACGACAAAACAACAAACAAACAAAAACAGAAAAAAGAGAAAGAATATATAAAGGGAGAGATCAGGTATTCGGAGGGAGAACTTTTGCTTTTTGCGTTTTCTCCAAATTCTGAACTATTTGAATTTTTCTCTCTTTTTTTTTCTTCCTTCCTTCCTTTCTTTTTTCCTTTTTTGGCCATGAACATTATTTTATTTGAATAATTTAAAAGTTTGGCTAATTAACAACTGAAGTCATTCAAAAGGTGTACTGTACTGTTATACTTATAATCCTTAGCTGTCAACTCGACAGAAACCTAGAGCTACCAGGAAGAAGGAACCTCATTTCCTTCCTTCCTTCCTTCTTCCTTCCTTTCTTCCTTCTTCCTTCCTTCCTCTTTCATCAATACTGGAGATTGATCCTGGGGTTTCATGCATGCCAGGCAAGTGTTCACCACTGAGCTATATCCTCTACCCCGTCTTTATAGTTTTTATTTTGAGAAAGAGTCTCCTTAAGTTGCCCAAGCTGGTCTTGAACTGGTGATCTTCCTTCCTCAACCTCCAGAGATGCTTATATTACAGACCTGGGCTAGAACTTTTTTTTTAAGTGGAAAACTTAAAACATTTGTAAAGGTGGGTAATGAAGATAAATTAAGAAATCCGCAGGTACTTATCACCAACTTTTTTTTATCAATTCATGTCCAGTTTTGCTCTGTCTATACTCCCACCTACTTTCCCACAAGTGAACTGTGGAAGAAATAAAAGTATATTTTTAAAATTTAGAAGTGTTTTACTGCATATTTCTAGAAGAACTGAAAAATAAGTAGCTATGGTACCATTGTCACATCTTTTTAAAAACAACTACTGATTTGAGTATTGTAAATATAAAGTCATTATTCAGTCTTCACTAACTGCCTCTGAAATGTGTTTCTTTTAAAAGAGATGAGTCTTCTACAGACTATAATCTGTTTTTCAGTTGGCTGATTACTTCCTCTGTAGCTTGTTTTTTGCTTTCTTAAGTCTTATCAGTTTAAAACCAGATAATTTATCTGTGGTATTTCCTCTCTCCATCCCTCCCTTCCTTCCTTAATCTTTTCCCCCTCATTTTATTATTTATGTTTATGGGTGTTTTGCTTGCATGCATGTGTGCATCACATACATGCTTGGTGCCTGAGGAGGCCAGAAGAGTGTGTATGATTCCTTGCAACTGGTGGTACACAAAAGTGTAAGCTGCCATGTGGGTTCCAAGTATCCAACCCAGTCCTCTAGAAAAGCAGCCAAATGCTCCTAAACTTCTGAGCCATCTCTCTAGTGTCCTTTCTTTATTTCTTATTGTTTTTATTGCCTTTCTTTCTGTGGTGGGGATTGAACCCAGGGCTTCACATATACAGCTCTTCTGCTGAGCTATATTCTCCTGCCCTTTAGAATTTTTCCAGCCTGCATTTTGGTGATTTTGCTATGCCTTGGTATTGTTTAAGATGCTTTGTGTCCCCCGTGTTTCCTATAAATTAGTAGGTAAACATGAATACTTAAGCTAAACACTTTCTATTTCAAGGAAAGGCCATTTTCTTTTTTCTTTTTGTTTTTTCAAGACAGGGTTTCTCTGTGTAGTTTTGGTGCCTGTCCTGGATCTCGCTCTGTAGACCAGGCTGGCCTCGAACTCACAGAGATCTGCCTGGCTCTGCCTCAGGAGTGCTGGGATTAAAGGCGTGCACCACTGCCAATGCAGAAAGGCCATTTTCAAAGTGGTAGAGTGTACTCTGTGTACATCACTCCAGAAGATACATTATGCCCATCACTCACCCGCTTACACATACCTTTTTTGTGTGTGGTAACACTGGTGGATAGCTTAGGGGATGTCAGCATAGCAGACTGCCATCTTCTCTTCCCTGTGTTCGCACTTCATAAACTGGCATGCTCTTTGTGTTGGGTCTGCTGTATAATGGCTATGCAGTTCTGCTGGTCTTGGCTATGTGATGTTTCAGGATTCAGCTGGGACTCACACAGCTGTTGTCCCACGTCAGAGCCTCCACTGGGACAGCTCACCTGCTCCATGTTCTCCATCTACAACAGACATATCCAGCCATGATCGTCTGGCAATCACAGGACTCCAAGGGTCTTCCATATTTTACAGCATCTGGGTCATTATAAGATTGTTCGTTCTTAGTAAATTCTTCATTAAACTTCCAATTAGTTTTCAGTATGGGATTCAATACAGATACAATGTATGATAGATCTGACCTTTCTGAAGCTGTGGCAGTTCATTTTGTCTCTTGTGAAATAGGATAGGCTTTATTATTAACATTTTCTAGTCCTTGTCCTTACACACTTTTATAGACTTTCTGACGTGATTAAAGGTCTTTATCATTTTGTTCTTGAGCTTGTCAGTTCAATCCATACCAGAATTCTTTATTTCCCCTAATTTGTCTCATTGGCTCCTTTACTTCCTGCATAATTTTTCTTATCTTCTTTCTTTTGACAGCCCAAGTGGATTGACAGACAGTCCTGTTTTAGCTTGTCTTTGGGGGCGTTCAGGAGAGACCTGGGGGAGTTATTATTTATAAGCTTTTATACTATTTGCTTAACAAAGGCACCTTGAAGAAATCAAGGTAGCCATTGACTAAGTTAAGAAATCAGAAAACAGAGGGATGCCAGGCACCGGCAGAGTTTCTCTGGGATTGCTATAATTCATAGTAGTTCTTGCCTTTTAAATTGTACAAACTATATATATATATGTGTGTGTGTGTGTGTGTGTGTGTGTGTGTGTGTGTGTGTGTGTGATTTCCCCCTTGGCTTGACCAAACATAACAGTGTATATTTTATTTAACATCTCATATTCTACAAAAACTATTTAAAAATATTAATTTACCTAATACTAATAAAATCTTGTGGGCTACTTTGAGAAGCATTAAATTTAATTTATAGAGGTGAATATGATTAAAGTACATTATACATGTATGGAAATCTCATAATGAAACCTATTATTTTGTACAATGAATGTATGCTAATAAAAATGTCTAAAAATTTAATTTATAGATTAAAAAAATGCTAAAATCCAGAAGGTGGTTTTCCTCTAACTAGTGGCGAAACAGAAGACTAGCTATATAGCCTAACTCTGTCCTCAGAGGGAATCCATTAATCCTTACTCAAGAGTAAGATAACTCCCAAAGGACGTTACATAATAACTTCCTATGAGGATTGTTAACTTCATCATCAGCTTGAGCAGATTTGTAGTTACATAGGGGACACACCTCCAGGTATGTCTGTGATGAGGTTTTGAAAAGGACTGAACTGAGTCAGGAAGACTGGATGTGGACAGCACATCCCATGGACTGGGGTTCTGCACCAAATGGAAAGAGTGAACACAGAGCTGGAGAGATGGCTCTGTGGTTAAGAGCACTTGTTGCTCTTCCTGAGGATCCAGGTTTAGTTTTCATCACCCACAGACTGGCTCACAGCCATCTACTGCTCCAGCCCCAGGGGATCCTAATGGCCTCTTCTGGTCTCTATGGTCTTCAGGTATGCATGTAGTACACAGGCATACATGCAGGCAAAACATTCATACATGTAAAATAAAATATTTTAAAAGGAGGGGGTGAGGAGGTCGTGTGCACACTGCTTCCTGACTGGGCAGTCGATGTGACCAGGCACATCATGTGCTGGCCTTCTCATGACTTTGGACTGCTTCCCTTCTTAAACCACAAGCCAGAATACATCTTTCTTCTCTTCAGTTGATTCGATCAGGAATTTTGTTACAATAAGAAGAAAAGTACTCATATATCCCCTGAACTATAAGATATAGAAAGTATTTTTGCTTGGAAACTAAAATGTGAAAGCATTGGATGAATTTTGTTAAGCAACAGAATGATCTCTAGACATCAAAGACACAACAAATAAAAAGAAAATTTTTTTCAGAATGTGGGACATACTTTATATGGAACAAGTGTAACAATGATGAAAAACTATTAAGAGTTTTGTATTACACACATCTTTACAATCTGTTTTGGAACTATAAAAAACCAAGATGGAGAGGGTGAATCTGAGCAAAGTACCTGAAACACGTGTGTGAAAATGTTACAGTGAAGTGCATTATTTTATCAATCAACATATACGCTAATTAAAAGCGCCTTCTTGAACACCATCAGCAGTAGCCATGCAAAACAGCTGTCAGTGTCACGCTAATAACAACTAGAGCACGATCAGTTTAAGTATAGTTCTTCAATGTCTTGACACTGTGCTCAAACATATTTTCTAAGAATGTAGATGGAGAGAAAATTTGTCCTAATAACTTTATTTGGAGACAGGATTTCCCTGTGCAGCCCAGGCCATCTTGAAACTCACAATCCTTTGGCTTCAGCCTCCTGAGTGCTATCATAACAGACATGTGCCACAATACAAAATTCTAGTAACTTCAAAACATTCCTATTTATTTCCTATTTCTTTTTGTGTAAATATGCCTGATTATGGAGATGATGATTATGTGTGTTCACGCACATGGCACGGCGAACGTGTGGAGGTCAGAGAACAACATCATGGAGTTACTTCTCTTCATCCACCTTTCATGGGTCCCAAGGAGTGAACTCAGGTTGCTAAGCTTTAATGGCAAATGTCTTCACCCACTGGCCCATCTTGCTGACCCCACCCCATCAACTTAAAATCTATTTTTTAGATTTACTTATTTTATGCATGTGAATGTTTTGTCTGCTTGAATGTTTGTGCACTATGTTCATGCCCACGGAGGTCAGAAGAAGGTGTTGGATTCCCTAGTACTGGAGTTATAGACAGTTGAGAGTATCCATGTAGGCGCTGGGAACTGAACATGGGTCTTCTGCAAGAGCAGCAAATGTTCCTAATCACTGAGCCATCTCTCCAGCATCCCCTTCAAGTAACTTTTTAAAGGGGCCAGATTCTTTCTAATTGTAGATTCTTTAAAAAAAGATGAATTCATTTTATTTTATGTATATGAGTGTTTTGCCTACAAGTATGTATGTGTGCTATGAGCATGCCTGGTGCCCAGGGAAGTCAGTTGATGGCACAGGATTCCTTGGAACTGGACTGAGTTAAGGACAGTTGTTAACAACTGTGTGGGTGCTGGGAATTGAATTCAGGTCCTCTGAAAGAGCAACAAGTTCTCTTAACCCCTGAGCCATCTCTCCAGCTCCCAATTATATCTTCTTAAAGACGGTTTGAAAGCTATGTAGTTTCTCCATAGAAAATGAACATTAGAGCACATGCTTAACATTCCACATTGAATCGTGTGGCATTATGGGTCCTCTGGAAGAGCAGCCAGTGCTCTTAGCTGCTAAGCAATCCCTCCAGCTCCTCAGACCCTGAAGAGCCTTTTTGGTGCAAGTGGTGGGAGTGGAAAATCTGCCTCGGGTGGATCAAGAGACAAGTCGGGAGAAAAGTTTGAGAGGGCTAGTCTTAGAGAATTTGGGGGAGGGGGGCAGGGACAGAGATGTAATAACAGCCTAACTGTATTTGGATGTGATTGATGAAGGGAAGAAGTGAGGTATGATGTCAGAGCGAGAACAGTGACAAAGTGACAGAGAAAGAGAGAGAGAGGGATAGATAGATAGATAGATAGATAGATAGATGGATAGATAGATGGATGGATAGATGGATGATAGATAGATAGATAGATAGATAGATAGATAGATAGATAGATAGATAGGATAGATGGACAGAGAGGGAGGGAGGGAAGGAGGGAGGGAGAGAGAGAGAGTCTCAGAGCAACATCTTTGAGTTGAGTTGAAAGGTATGGTGCTTAAATATGAGTCCCACAATTGCCCTTGCTGGGAGCATGGCAACTGTCCATAAGAAGCATGAGAAGGTTAAGACATAGTGACACAGATGTCGTCAGACAAGAAGAAATGACACAGAGCCTGTGAAAGTTCTCCTGCGATGCCTTCGAGCCTCTTGGTAAATCGAAGTCATCTGTTGAGAGTGAGAAAAGATGAGGAAGAGGTGGAGACTTGGTGGGAGGGAGGGTACAGAAACAACGCTGCATAGACTTTGGAGACACATTACTTAAGCGGTGTATTAGTTAGGATTTCTATTGCGATAAAATACCACAACTAAAAGCAACCTGGACAGGAAAGGGCTTTTTAGCTTACAAACCTCAGGTCACACTGAGGGAAGTCAGGGTGGGAACTCAAGGCAGAAACCAAAGCAGAGGCCAAAGAGGAATACTGCTTACTGGCCTGCTCACCCTGCATTTTTATACAACTGGGACCACCTGCTCAAGGGTGGCACCGCCTCTCAGTGGGCTGATCTTTCCCACATCAGTCACAATCAAGAAAAGGCCCTACACGCTTACCTATGGGCGATCTGATGGCAGCATCTTCTCAATTGAGTTTTCTTTCCCCAGATAACTCTAGTTGTGTCAAGTTGACAAAAACCTACTAGGACAATCAGTGTGCATTTCAACACAGGCTGATAGACACACTCTTCTCCAGGATCTAGCCAGGTAAGTGTGGTCCTCACCCCGCAGCAAGGAAACTTCTCTTTGCAACAGAAAGAGACCATTACAGAAAACCACAACCAATCAACCAAAATGCAGAGTTGTGGAGCCCACTCCCAGTGGGTACATCTACGGAACAACTCCCACATCTAAGTCTCAGAGACCATTGCAGAAGAGGGAGTGGGAAGACTGTGAGAGCCAGAGCATCAGGGAGTTTGCATCTCCTAGGGATGTCAGAAGCTCCGCCCATAAAGTCTCACCCACATGACTGCTCAAGTGTGAGCTGATCAAGGCCAACAATAAACGTGCTGAAGTGGATGGGGAAAGCCCACCAAACCTCAACCCTCCACAAAGAACTACAGGCAACCAAGGATTGATGAGAGTGGGAGAAACAGTCTTCCTCCTCAGGGAAGAGCACACCACATGGTTATCCAATATCAAATGGTCATCCCTTAAAACACACATACAAGGAGCATTATACAGACTGAGAAGGGTGTATTTATGTATTTAGGAATATATATGTATATTCATATGCATACCTATATGTAACAACAATTAGTGAAAAAAATAGAGGACATGAATTTGAAAAAGAGCAAGGAGGAGAATATAGAAGGGTTTGGAGGGAGGAAAGGGAAGGGGGAAATGATGTGATTATATTATGATCCCCCGAAGTAAAAGTACAGGCTGATTCAAGTAAATTCAGAGAATGATAATGGCATGCCCCAACAGAGGTCATTGTGCATCCTCTTAAACCAGCACACCTGGATCAGCAAGGTCCTATTGTCTCCACCAGAAAAGGACTGAGGGCCAGAGAGCTCTTTCTATGCGTACGAGTGTGTGTATATGTAGTGGTTGTATGCTTGTGTGTATGTGTGTGTGTGTGTGTGTGTGTGTGTGTGTATGAAGCCAGAGGTCAACTTGGGGAGTCTTCTTTGACCAATCTCTACCTTATTTTTGGATATAGGGTTCTCATCAATTTGGATAGGCTGGCTGGTCAATGAGCTCCAGGGATTCTCTGTCTCTGCCTCCCACTGTTGGGATTACAGAAGCTGCCAGGCCTGGGGATCCGAACTCAGGTCTTTACGCTTGCACAGCAGGCACTTTTACTGACCGAGCCAAGGTGATATAGCTAGAAAGTAATGAAGTTGAGAATGATAGCTAGGTGACATGTCTCCAAAGTCTGTGTGCTTTCTACATGCTAACAATGTCACACTGGAATACAGAGATGTAAACTTTGCTTTGAAAACATTCTGAAGCCCACGCTTTAAGGACTTCTGCAGGGCACAAAGTGGACCACTAGCAATGTTTTGCAACAGATGGCTGAGGCAGTTCCTTTCCAACAGAAGCTGGGTTGTGCCCAGTGTTGCAGCCTAAGTGGAAACGGGAACAAGTTCCATCGGAACTGACTGAGCAACAGAACAATGCCTAGCACAGGTATTAAGGAAGGCCAATACGTTGGCCTTATCAGCCATTTCTGTACACAGAGGCCGTAACTGCTATCATGGGCACCCTCTGGAAAACACAAAGCTGAAATATCATGTACTCAGAGACAAAATTAAAATTTTATATCTATACTTTAGAAATATGAGTGCTTCATAAATACAAGCCATTAAAATGATTTAGATTTTACAAAGCAGACTGGGAGTGGGAACTGTTTTATCAGATTGCTCTCAGAAAGCTCCCTGACTGCCAAAACAACAGAAAGGAATTAGGTGCAGACAGCTCGGGGAAGCTGTGTGCGCTGCCAGCTTGGACTTTTCTTCTTTTCCCACTGAAGCATGTTTTGGAAAATCTATGTATGTATCCTATTGTATAGAGAACTTCAAAAGACTAAAGTGGACCACTACAGAAACCTCAGAATATTGTCTTGAGAATACTTCAAATATTTTCAAAACACATCAGCATAAAACATCTGCATTGTGAGTTAAAGATGCCAATCGGGTTGCCAGTAAAGGCAGAGTTTAATATTCCCAGATGTTATTATATAGTATCTATGATATGTTGGCTGAGCAGGGTAAGCACATTTGTACATCACAGTATTTTTTCAAAATGTAAATGTACTCCCTGAAGATATAACAAGAGCAAGGCTGAATAAATTGTCTGGAAAGTAAAATTCATATTTCTTTTTCATTCTTAGCTTAAAATATGGGGGAAGGGAGAAAGCAATAAAGCTAATTTCTCCTTTTGCTATAACTTGGAAAACTGAGCTGCTACCTGAGAGAACTTAGAAAACATATGTACATCTAAAATGAGCAGCCTTTCATTTGTCCAGTTCTGACTCTCATTACCAGACACCTAAGTGGACACAACAGAAGCTAGATGTGCTTCCCCAGGAAAGTCTCCTTTCTAGAGAATCTTACAACATAGTCCACTCTAAAAACATCTTCAACTGGGCATAGCACTCACCCCTTTAGCCCCAGCACTGACAGGCAGAGGCAGGCAGACCTTTGTGAGCTCCAGGCCAGCCTGGTTTACATAGTGAGTTCCAGGACAGCCAGGACTACACAATGAGGCCCTGTCTTGAAAAATCCAAAAACCAACCCCCCCAAAAAAAACCCTTATATTTTAAGATAATTGGTTGAATTCTACGTAGAATGTTCAGAACAAAATGAAGCAAGATAATTTTACAATATTAAGTAAGCCATATCTCCACTGAAAAAACATTTTGGAGGATTTAGTACTTTGTAACAACTTTGTCCTTGTGAAAGTTGGTAGTAAGGACAGAATAGTGCAAATGGTTTAATTTTTGTTTTATTAACAGTATATATATGAATTCTATAAAACATGAGCTTCATAATGATTTTTCCCTACGTGTATGTAGCTGGAAGTTTTCCTGTGTCCTGCCTGGTCCACAGCCGCTCACACCCAAGTAAACACATAGAGGCTTATATTAATTAAAATTGCTCAGCCATTAGCTCAGGCCTATCACTGACTAGCTCTTACACTTAAACTCAGCCCTGCTGTGGGATGTATGGCAAATGTGTTGCTAATTAATCAATAAAACACTGATTGGCCGTTGGCTAGGCAGGAAGTATAGGCGGGGCAAGGAGGAGAATAAAGCTGGGAAGTGGAAGGCTGAGTCAGAGAGACACTGCCAGCCGCCACGATGAGAAACAGCTTGTGAAGATGCCGGTAAACCACGAGCCATGTGGCAAGGTATAGATTAAAGGAAATGGATTAATTTAAGCTATAAGAACAGTTAGCAAGAAGCCTGCCACGGCCATACAGTTTGAAAGCAACATAAGTCTCTGTGTTTACTTGGTCGGGTCTGAGAGGCTGTGGGACTGGCAGGTGAAAGAGATATATCCTGACTGTGGGCCAGGCAGGAAAACTTAAGCTACACAGCCCATTTCTGTTTTTTTTTTTTTTTCTTTTTTTTTTTCGAGACAGAGTTTCTCTGTGTAGCTTTGCGCCTTTCCTGGAACTCACTTGGTAGCCCAGGCTGGCCTCGAACTCACAGAGATCCACCTGCCTCTGCCTCCCGAGTGCTGGGATTAAAGGCGTGCGCCACCACCGCCTGGCCACAAACTAGGTTTTGCATATAATAGCAAACATGTATATCTGTCAGTCTGGCTTATCTTACTTAGTATGATAGTTTCCAATTTTATCCATTTTCTTTCTCTATGGCCAAATAATACTCACGTGTGTGTGTGTGTGTGTGTGTGTGTGTGTGTGTGTGTGTATCACATTATATATTTCAGCAGTTTTCTGGGAACTTCTGGTTGGGAACCACTGTGTGAGCCTGCTTTAATTTGAGGACAAACATACAATGTCTTGCAGGTGTCAGGCTGAGAGTACTGAATTCCCAGTGACTCCATGCCCCATAATCTGTGACCATGTGAGTTCTTTTTTTTTTTTTTTTTCATAAAGATTTATTTATTTATTATGTATACAGTATTCTGCCTGCATGTGTCCCTGCAGGCCAGAAGAGGGCACCAGATCTCATTACAGGTGGTTGTGAGCCACCATGTGGTTGCTGGGAATTGAACTCAGGACCTCTGGAAGAGCAGTCAGTGCTCTTAACCGCTGAGCCATCTCTCCAGCCCCCATGTGAGTTCTTTAGTGCTTTTTCTTTAATTACCACCAACAATGAGTTGTTAGGTGCCTGTTACTGTTGTGCTAGGCAAGAGAGGTACTAAAATGTTTCAAATTTCTCTCCAATATTAGAAGATGGGTTCAATAGATTAAAACTAATGAAGTGAATTGATATACACCAGGGAGGGCCAGGGTATTTGAGAAGCCCTTCACAGATAGCACTTGTGAGGAATGAACAAGGTACAAGAGGAGCTAGGAGCTGGACAGATGGAATAAGTAAAGTCACTAGAAATACAGGAGCTGGACTAGTCAATGCCTGTCTTAGAATAATGAGTAGGACAGTTGGGTTGGAAAGAACTGTATTATTATTTAATGAGCCTTTAATCCCAAATTGTGTACAGCAGCTTAGCTGTTATTTTAGCAAATGTGGTAACTATTATTGCTATATTTAGCTAGCCTTTGGTACATCAGACTAGCCAACTGTTTACAATTACTTTTATTAACCCTAGGGAAATTACTGATGTGTCTCAGAATGTAACACTGACACAGTAGAACAATGGGCAGATATTTATTTAATCTGTGTAGCGCACAGCTCCATGGGCGTAAAGTTGCACTGGAAAGGTTCTAAGGGAACACAGTAGTTGCTCTTGCAAACGGCTGCAAGGGAGGGCGGCAAGAAGATGAGTTAGCAGGTGAAGGTGTTTGCTGTCGAACCTGATGACTTGAGTTTGATCCCTGGGATGGATCCACACGGCGGCGGCACGCGGCGGAAGGAGAGAAGAGAAGCAGCTCCAACAACTTGTCCTCTGACCTCCACAGGCACGCGCGCGGCATGTGTGTACCCCTTGACGAAACAAGTGAAAATGTTTTAAAAATGGCCGTAAGTAAAAAACACATAGGATCGTATAGCTAATTCAATGCTTTAAAGGAAGGCTCCGTGAGCCACACTTTAAAAAGTGCTCTTACTCATATCCACGATGAGAAAGACTATTTGGGTACATGAAGACCCTGAACCTCTAGGTCTGGTCCAGGTCCTTTATCCCCGCAAGCTCTACGACAATGTTCCTTCTTTTTTTGTCCCCTACGAACACATCTTTACCTGGTGTCCCCAAACATACCGAACTTTAAGTACCCATATACCATCTTTCTCCACTCCTATAAGCGAGTCTAAAAATCACAGAAACTACTTTCATTGCTGCTTCCTACAAACACACACACACACACACACACACACACACACACACACACACACACACACACCCTATGCACATGACTATGCAAGCACACACACCAAAACAACAACAATAAACAAACAAACAAACTCATCCTTTCTCTTGCAAATCCTACTTTGGCAAGTAGTAAACACCCCAGTCACCAGGTCAGATTCTTGAGCTCTGAGAGAGGTGCACAGTTAGATGGGGGAAGATTGGAACCAGGAGGCATCTTGGGATAGAGGGCTACCGTGAGGCCAAGGGGATTAAAGGGTCGCAGCATCAGGAAGGTTGAAAAGTACCGATTTAAGGGAATGCTGTGTCTCAGTGAACACATTTATGATAAATCCACTCAGTTCTTCGTTATCTCTCATTGTCACTATAATTTCTTTCAAGGTATTGATGAAGAAAAACACTTTTTCCTTTGCCGATAAAGTCAAGTGACTTTTCATCTTAGAAAAAAAAAAAAAAGCAATTTTTTTAAAGAGCTCTTTCCCCCAAGTTTAGAATGCTCTTCTGTTTGAGAAGTGGTTGGCTCTGCCCCACCCTGTGTGCCTGTCAGGTTATTGCCTGTTTGCAGGCTCTGTCTAGACAAGCTTTCTCCATTCTGGAAAGAGCCTGCAGCAAGTGCCTCACTCTCTGGGTGGACAGGATGCTTCTGAGAACCACGGGGTCTCTCCGGCTTCCAGGATCAGATCTCTCGGGAACTGATACTGCCAGTTGCATCAAGATCCCAGAAGCCTCTGGACTTTTGACACAATGGCTGTTTTTCTCCCCTGCCCCAGCAGGGCTCCTCTCTGTCTCCCAACTACTTCTTGCTGTCTCCCATGTTCAGTCTGGTGTTTAGCTCAGGCTGTGGTGTGAATAATGCTGGAGACATCTTCCAGCATTAGTGAGGGCTGTTTCCTGTAAAACAAAAAGGGCATTCTTGCTGTGTTTGCCTATAAAGACAGAGAAGAGGCTAAGGAGAACTAGTTTTTGGTGTTTTCTAAAATTTCCAAAGTGTATTCAGATACTCTCATCTCCAGAAATTCATTTGGAAGAAAAGGCTGGTTAAGGAATTTTTAGATCAGTTGGTTAAAGAAGTTTGACTGGGTATGGTGGCCTATGCCTTTGATCCCAGCACTCAGAGTACATGTGAATCTCTGAGTCTGAGGCCAGCCTGGTGTACATAGTGAGTTCTAGGCCAGGCAGTTGCTACACAGTGAGAGCCTCTTTCTCTCCCTCCCCTGAAAAAAGAGAAGAGGAGTCAGAGAGCAAAGCTCAGGTTCAATTCCCAGCACCCATGTGGCAGATCACAACTGACTATAATTACAGTTCCAAGGGATCAGACACCTTCTGGCCTCCACAGGCACGGAAATGTACCATATGGTGCATAAAGATAAATTCAGGAAAAAACATCTACACGTATAAGAGAAAAAGAGAAATGTGTAGAACTCTGCATTCTGCTCTAATATATAGCAATTCATATTGCAAGCAAGCATAGCAGTAGCTCTGAGAAGTCCCACAGTAAAGAAATCTATTCCGGGTAGAGGGTGTAGCTCTGTGGTAGAGTGTGGATTGAGCATGTGCAAGGCCCTGAATTTAACCCTCAGCACTAGAGAATGGAAAGAAAATAATTCAGTGTTTTCCAAACTTGTGGCTTTTTTTGTTAAATCTTTGTAATATTTATGTGTGTGTAATGTATGAGAGTACATACTCAAGTATGTCTATGCAAGATGCATGTATGTGTGCAGGTCAGAGGACAGCCTGTGGGTGTTGGTCCTCACTTTTCTATCTTGTTTTGAGACAGGTTCTGTTCCTTGTTGAGTGAGCCAGGTCAGCTGGCCCCTTAGTTTTGGAGATGCTCCTGTCTCTACCTCCTATTTCCCTAGTGAGCAGTGATTTCTGATGCTTGTGTTACTGTGTCCAGCTTTGATATGGGTTCTGGGGATCCAAACCCAGATCATCAGGCATTTGTGGTTTCCCTAACCCATGTTATTTGAATACCACATATCATCTCTAAGGAACTAGAAGGCTCAAAGCTAGACGTAGGGAAATACCAGCGTCAACAAGTACTGGTATTTACTATACTCATTGGCTTTGCTGTTACTGAAGTCTTTGCCATAAAGGCTTGTTTTCATTCTCTGGACTTTCCTTCCTTCTAGGCTTCTGATACTCTGCCTCCTTCCACTCTGTGTGCCTGGCCTGGGTGTTCTCTACTGTTCAGGTTCCAGCTCTGTCTGTTTTTCTATTCTTTCATCCTTGGGAACCACATCTTGTTTCTAATTTCAACTATCATTCATATACAGACTTGGAAAAATCATTCCGTGGGGTGGTTAGTTTTAACAGTCAACTTTGCGCAATCTACAATCACTTGGGGAGAGTCTCAGTGAAGCTGAGAGTGAGTTGTTGGCCTGTAGGGGATTGTCTTGACTGTGTTCATTGATATAAAAAGACCCAGGATAAAAGCGGGTGGCACTATTCTTTTTGTTTGGGTCCTAGACAACATGACAAATGAAAATGCGAGCGAAGCACAGGTCTGTGTGCATTCATCTCTCTGCTTTGGACTGTGGATGTGGCTAGCCTTGTGGCTGGTCCTGCCGCCCTGACTCCACACTGTGATGGGCTGGGCTGGAACTGGGAGTTCAATTCTCCTTCCTCCCTAAGCTGCTTGTCAGGTACTCAGACAGCCAACTGGGAAGGAAGCGAAGACACCTTCTTCTAGCTCTAGCCTCGCATCCTAAAATGGCTCCAAATAATTTCCTCTTGTACATTTGGGGCTTCTCAGATTTGCCACATCTCTGCTTCTCCTTCCACAAAGCCCACCCCTTTCTGATTCCCCTTAAGGACTCCTTGCTAGGACTTGGAGTTTGGGTCGAAAAACGCATTTTTAAAATATTAGTAAAAGCTTCACTCAAATAGAAATCTATCTTTTTATCGTGTTTTCATTGATTGGGACACTAAGGGAAAGAGTTGTTTAAAACTCAGTGTGTCAAGCCCATATAATGTACCACAGCTACAAGACTGTAGTGGCAGACATAATGTCTGTTTTTATCACCAGGAGTCACTATATTTGGTCACCAAGGTCATTAACATTTTAAATGTAAAATAAAATGCCAAACATGAATACCCTTCATATATATGAACAATAACCACTTTTAGCCCATAAAGTTAGAGAAAAGCCCATTTTAGTAGCAATAAAGAAGATTAAATACTCGGAAGTAAACACAGTCGCAAACGCACAGAACCTAGATGTGAGCATCTTAAAGCATCCTGCCAGGCGGAGAGCAGCAAATGGAAAGTCGTCCTCTGTTCCTGCATCAGATGAGTCAACATTATAAAGATGCCAGTTCTCCTTAAATCAGTTTATAGAGTTAATGCAGCTCTAATAAAAATTCCAAGAAGCTTTTTAAAACAGAGCTATATAAGTTGATACAAAGTTCATGTGGAAGAATAAATATGCAAGAATAGTCAGGACAACAGTGAAAAACAAAAATTATGAGAAGAGAAAGACTTTGAGGAAGATAAAATACTTCAAGTAAAAAGGAAAGGGATTTAGAGAAAGTAAACATTATCTACTCATTTGTGCCATAGAAAAGCAAAGAGGATAAAGCAGAAAAGGAGAGTGTTTTCTGGTGGGAGTAGAGAGGACTGGGGTGGGGAGAAATCGTAGCAAGACTGGAAAGGCAACGAAACTTTTTGGGTTTTGTGTGCTTTGGTTTTGAAAAACATGAATCTTAAAAGTTAGCATATAGAATAAAGGGCTTTATCATGGTGTTTTCACACATACATGCCATTACAAATAGATTTTTCCTGTAACTGGTTCTTAGAACAATGGTAATCAGACACATATCCCCCTCCCTGATAAATAAAATTAACTCCAGCCAGGATGTGAGGAAAACCAGAGGTAGAATATGAAGAGTGAGAAATGAACCTAAGTATATTAAATGGGAGATATATAACACGGAAGTGGATAAGGAAAACAATATTAGAACTATAAACTGTAAGACAAACCAACACATATCCTTGTATAGGGGCTGGAGAGATGGTTCAGCAGTTAAGAGCATAGACTGCTCTTGTAGAGGACCCAAATTCAGTTCCCAGTACTCAAGTTAGGCAGCTCACAACCACCTATTACTCCAGCTCCAGGGGATCTGACACCCTATTCTGGACTCTGAGGGCATCTAAATACATTTACATATATATATGTATATATGTGTACAAATGTACACAGAGAGAAAGACAAACACACAGATATACAAACATACAATTCAAAAGTTAGAAATAGTTAGGAACTGGAGAGATGGCTCAGTAGTTAAGAGCCCTGGCTGCTCTTCTGGAGGACCTGGGCTTGAGTCCCAGCACCGTTTTCAATAGGCCAACATTTTAAAAAAAGCCTTGTTGTTATGTTCATTAACATGATAACAGATATTAAGCAATATATATTATATATATGTTGCAGAATAGAATATCGCTTTAACTATGTAAAGATATGTTACATTTGTTTATGTTGCAGAATACTACTCTAACTATGTAAAGGTGTGTTGCACTTATTTATTCTGCATTTGTTTAATTATGTAAAGATGTATTGCTGTTTTACCTTGTCTGCCTAAGGCACCTGATTGGTCTAATAAAAGGCTGAATGGCCGATAGCTAGGCAAGCATTCACAGACATATATGAATAAGTAGGAGGAAGAATCTAGGCTCAGGAAGAGAGAGAGAGAACAAGGGAGAAAGACAGTGAGACACCCAGGGCCAGCCAGCCAAGTAGCTGCCAGCCAGCCAGACATGGAGTAAGACATACAGAATGAAAGAAAGGTAAAAAGCCTGGAGGAAAGACATAGATGAGAAACTGGTTAAATTAAGTTACAATAGTTAGTGGGACAAGCATAAGGTCAAGCATTCATAACTAATAATAAGTTTCCGTGTCATGATTTGGGGGATGGGGGTCCGAGAAAGCCTGATACATATATATGTTTATTGAAAGAAGTATATATAGGCAAATTATGTGGTCCTTATTTTGCTATCAAGATGAAAGTAATTTTTAAAATAGAATGCATTCTTTCAGATATTCTCTTTACTTATTCTGACTTCAAGACTATGGTTATTTTCATATTTATATTATGTACAACTATCTTTTTGTTTTGCTTTATTTTTTAAAGATAGTCTCACTATGCATTCTAAACTGGCCTTGAACTCAATATTCTACTGCCTCAGTCTGAGTGCTGAGATTACAGATGTGCACCTCCATATATGAGTTTGAGTTTTAGGTTCTTCAGCCTTGGACTGAAGCACCTTATTGGGCTTTGAAAGCACTCCTTCCTTTGTCTGATTGAAGTAGCAGATCTCCAGCAGTCTGACAGCAATACTTGTATTATAAATACAACTTAAAAAACACCAGAAGTATCCTATCACTCTGGAGGCAGAGGTAAGCAGATCTCTGAGTTTGAGACCAGCCTGGTCTACAAAGCCAGTTCCAGGACAGTCAGAGTTACACAGAGAAACTCTTGTCTTGAAACCCCACCCTAAAAAATCCAAAACACTAGAGGCAACAAACAAACAACATCAGAGGCAGAGTGGTATTTTTACTTAGAATTCTGTTCTTTCTTGCCCTAAAATACACACAAAACTAAGGAGAAGATCTGGACAGAGTTTGAGTGGATTCCTGTGAGTGACAGTTGAACAGCAAAGACAGAAATATTCAGTCCCTTAAAAAGATTCCAGAGGGGAAAGTGGGAACAACTGCTGTGATTGACAGGTGGTATTGCTAGCGGAGATCAGTTGTTTCTATTCCTTTTGAGTTTCTGGAATTTTTTTTAAAGGAAAGCTGGCAAGATAGCAAATATTTCACACTGATCATCATCTTAAAGTGATTTCTTTGGATGATTTTGAAGAGTTATAGGGTGTGATGTTTTCATTTTATGTGGAAAGGAAAAAAGCTAAGGAGTTATAATGAGTAGAAGCGTGTTGTGCCTTTGAGGGATTGTGAGGGTCAAGGAGTGTGTCAATATAAGTTGTTCATTCTCTCCACAAAGGTTACAGTTTTTGAGGCCCTTTCAGGTTACTGAAGGCATTCCCTACAAAGCCAAGCACTTAGTTCAAAGACACCATATTTCAGAAGGGCGTTTGTATCTTAGAAAGGCATTTCATTTATATTGAAGAGCTATGTTAGCTCTTGCAACACTGCAACTTAAACCTAGGTAACGCTTCTTATAAATTGCATGGGCTCACGTTTTCTCTGACATTCATTCCACTACCTGGGAATGGCCTATTTGCATCTCCACCTTCTCAGGTGGATGGTGAGCACCTAATGAGCAGACACTAAATTTTGTTTTCTTTAGTAGCTCTAGAATGTAGTCAAGGGCCAAGAACTAATGTGGGAATGAGTGAGGAAATAAATCTGGTGCTCTAACATAGATTTGATTTGAAAAGAAGGCAAAGGAAAATGGTGGTGTCCATGTTGCTTGGCACTTTTTTCTAGGTGCCAGCTTTACTCCCGAGGTGACCTACTTCTCCATCATGGTGTGTTTCCGCAGAGGGACTCCAAGTGCTCCAGTGTCCTTTCAGATTCTAGTGTTAGAGGACCATCTCTTCACCAACTGTGTCACATATGTTATGGAAACTACTGTTTAAGGCACCTTAGTTATCATCACCATCCCCTTGGCTTTGTTAATGAGCTAAAAGGTAAAATGTGACAACTTGGTGAAGAGCTATAATCCATACCAGATCACTGCCAAAAGCTAGAGTGTCTACAACTGGTTTACCAAATTTGCCAGCATCTAGATCAACCCATTATTCTTGCCTATCGGTAGGTAGTCTAAATAAGGATTTATAATCAAGAAAGAATCCACTTTGGATGTTGTTCTTTCTGCACATTTTTCTTTTGTTATTAATGTAGCAGTAAATCTCTGCTGTGGAACACAGAGTTGGTCTAAGGCAGGATCTCAGCAATGCTATTATCATGCGAGACTTGGAAGCAGAATGGTCCAAGTACTTCTCAAATCAGTCATCTACAAGGAAATTCTAGCCTGTGTGATAGAACAGTTATTTTTTGCTGGTCTTTGAGACTAGGTCTTACTATATAGCTCTGGGTGGCCTTGAGCTCATGATTTTCCTGCCTAAGCCTCTTGAGTGCTAAGACTACAAATGTGTGCTGCCATGCCAGATTAAAATAGTTTTCTTCTAAGTGGCACAAAAAATATTACAGAAAATTTAAAAGAGAGCAAAGAGTTAAAACACCAAAATCCCACTCCCTTCTGTAATAGAAGGTTTATAATTTTTGAGAATTGTACTTTTTATAACTATGTCTTCACATAATTATATTCACAATACATTTTTTATTGTTTTTTTTTCTTACTATTGCACCATTCACACTGCTTTCTATGCTATTATCTGGACTGTATACATACTAATTATAGATTTAGGAAGGGTCTATCCTTTCTAGCCAGGTCTGGGAGGGTCACACACACATCTAAGGACCAGTCCTCTTATTCTATTGTGGACATCCTTAGCTCTGTTCCTTTTAGTTAACACAATCATCTGAATTCCTCTTCCCCTCCCCTGTGCTAGGGACAGCAATTAAGGCATTATTACATTTTACAACTCCCTTTATGGAAATGAAAAATATTAAAGAGCTTAAATGACTTATCTAAGTTCCAAAACAAGTGACAGCCACAGTATAGCACTCCCCTCACTCCTACAGTGCACAGTGCTTCTATTGTTCTGGCCGGCCTGCATATTTTCTCCATTTCCCTTCTTGTAACAGGCCTTGCCGCCCCACCCTCAAGCCTGCTCAGCCATCCAATCCATTCACTTGGACAAAGTACTACAAGTGGGGGTGAGAAGATGCAATTGAGGATGAATTGAATTTCTTCTAGGGTAACTTAGAAGTTAGGAGGATGTCATATTGATGCTTCTAGCAGCTATTTCTCAAGTTAACTGGAGAAGGTACATTTTAAGATAAAAAGAAGAAAACTGAACAGAGGTACAGTGATGAGGGGCAGGGAGAGAGACAGACACACACACACACACACACACACACAGAGACAGAGAGATGAAGACGCAGAGAGAGACAGGTTACTGAGCCTAAACTTCTAGTTCCTACAGGCCTTCATTAATTTGTGAATTATTACCTTATCTTTTCTATTGAAATGGGACAATAAACTTAAACTTGCTTAAATTTAGGTTTAATTGTGTTTTTATAACTTGCAGCCACGAAAATCCTAATTCACATAATTCCTGTGACTGTAGGTAAGACATAACTACCAGTGAATGGTAATCAGTAAAACAGAGACTCAGTCCTTAGTAACTTATGAAAGTGAGCAAGAAGATATTTAGAAGAACACATCAGAAACAGCATTTTAATTTCTTTTGAAAAACTATTAATATTTGAAAAAAATCTTTGCCCACAGCAATCAATCATGTAGCTATTTCTCAAAAGTAGTCAAATATACTTGTGGTTCATGTAATGGAGATCTAGTCTACAACAGAAGGTGTTACACTCAGAAAGTGGGAACAAAAGGTATAAACTTGATTGTCCTGGTCAATTATGATTCCTTAGGTATCCAAAAGGGGGGAGAAAAAGAATGAAGAGATATAAGGATGAACTGCCACTACACTTCTGGACCTTTAAGCATCTTTGAAATGCCAGGCATGATGACACATTCCTTTAATCCTAGCCCCTTGGGAGATGAGTTTGAGCACAATCTGGGATATACAGCATGATCTCCCTCACCCAACTAAAAAAAGAAAGAAAAGAAAAAGAGAAAAATTGTTTGGAGTATCTTGGTGTTACCTACAGTTTATTGTCTCTTAACTGAACAACACACTATTTGGGGTGAATGAATTAGCCACAGTCAAAGTCGTTGATTGTGGAGGAGACTAACTCAAGAAGTCTGGAACTTACTATTTTATTATCAAAGCAATAGTATCCTTTTGAAGGAATCATGGAGGATAAGAGTTTTCTCTTGCAGATATCTTTCAAAAACATTTGCATTAAAGTATTAATATTCTGTCAGAGAAAAATGAAATGCAAATAAAATGCCCAAATATTTTAATGTTTAGATATACTCAAAATAATAATTGAACATTTTCTTACTATGTAATACAGTAACAACATTAAGTCTAGGTTAGAGACCTGCAAATATCCTATGACACAACAATTTGGCAAGTAAGTGATTTTATTAGGGCAAACAATGAGACTGTTAATGTCATGCATTAATAATTTATTTTAAATAATTGTGTGACTATCCTTTTAGTAACATATGGATTCTGCAGTACTTTTGTTCTATAACCTCATTCTTAAAAATTCCAGTGGCTTGTTTTCTTGTATTTCCCTTAATTGTGGTGATCTTAAACAGATCTTCAGTTTTAAATCTGCCAGTTGTTCTAATACAGATGCATAAATATATTTTCTCCAGTTGGCTCTTTATTACAAAGAAAGCTTGTTTGTGGGCACCGTCAGGACATCTGCATCTTATTGGATTTAATTTTTAGTAATAAAGACCTCCCACATTATACATTCTTTCCAGCCTAAATTTGCCTGTGTGGGAAGCAAAGAACTGTCAGTCAGAGAGAAAAAAGTAAATCCATATGCTGTGGAAGATTCAGCTTCCTTGGCCACAATGAAAAGAGTTGTGTATATAGACAGTGCCCCAGCAGATCTCCTTTTGAATTTTTTTTTTCCTCAAAAGGCTAACTGCTGTGGTCTGAATGCTGGTACCTCTTCAAATTCGAATGTTGCAACTCAATCAGCAATATGATAGTCTTTAAGAGGGAGAGGCCTTTGGGAGGGTTCTTCCCTCATGTATGGAATTAAAACCCTTATTGAAAAGGCTTGAGGGAACTTATTAGTCCTCCTTTCCCTTCCACCATCTGAAGGCATGAGAAGTTACCATCTATGAGGAGCTGTTCCTCTTGGAAGGCATTGGCTCTACTGAAGCCTTGATTTTGGATTTCAGAGCTTTCCAAAATGAACAATAAGTCTGCTGCTTATAAATTACCCTGTTGCCGGGCAGTGGTGGCGCACACCTTTAATCCCAGCAGAGGCAGGCACAGGTGTGAGTTTGAGGCCAGCCTGGTCTACACAGTTCCAGGACAGCCAGAGCTATGTAGAGACCCTGTATCAAAACAAACCAAAACCAAAACCAAAACCAAAACCAAACAAACAAACAAAAAACCCCACCAAAACAAACAAACAAACAACCAGAAAAAAAAGATAAATTAACCTGTCTAAAGTATTTTCTTCTAGCAACTATGGTAGGCTAAGACACTTGTTATAGTAGCAAAGGTAGGTGTGTCCTAACCCAGTGCTTTTGATGCGTCCTAGTTTATTGTGTCTAGCAAGCTATGGCTGCCTGACTAAAATTATGCACAAATATCCTATTTGCCTCACTCAGGTGCTGTTGTTCCTACATATATTCCCAGTCTTTGGCTCTAGCATTCTTTTCCATTTTGGAGTTCACCTCTACCCCTTATATTTGCTTACTGGTTTCATAGTCCAGTTGCCAGGACTGTCATCTAAGGACTTTGGCTCAGGTTATGAAATAGAACACTAAATCCGTCCAAAATAGTCAAAACCTAGTATGTGTAGCTTTAGAAAGGCAACAAACAGAATAGGACAGCACAACTTGAACTGGTAATAGACTTTCACTTTTCAAGGTTACACACACTATTCCCTGTGCAGAGGACAAGCATGGAAAACTTGATTGGTGAGAAGATACCGAAACAGCTCATTTCTCTGGGTCAATAACAACAAAAGGATGGGGAGGGAATTGGGCACCACATACTCCACTTTTAGTGTTTCTTCCGTCAGCACAAACAAGAACAACCTACCATCTTCCTTGTATTTCTATGAGCTTCTCATTAACCTTCCTCATTTCAGCCAGAGAAAAGATGCTTTTTGAAGTACATTGTGTCTATTTAAATTAATAGGTAAGTTTAAATTTGTTTTCACAAACTTCTTATTTGCTGTGGGGGCTACAAACATTGCTATGGTTTAGTTTTCAAAACTTTCTACCATTTTACATCCTCTGAGAAGACATCTACATCCTAGCCTCAGGCATCTACGGATGTGACCTTATCTGGAAGTCAGCTCTTTGTAGATGGAATTAACAAGAGGTCATTCTTTAATAGAACGAGCCTCCAGACAATGACTGGTGCCTTCATCAGAAGAGGTAATTTTGGACCAAGAGACACACAGGGACTCTGCCGTGTGATGATGGAAGCAGAGTTTGAAGTGATGTGTCCAAGGTCATGGAATGCCAAGGAGCACTGGCAATCCTAGAAGTGATGAAGAGTCAGGAAGGATGCTTCTTTCTATGCCCTTGAGAAAAAGGAGAGTCTTGCCAACACTCACTTCAGACTTCAAGCTTCCAGAACTAGACAATAACTACATTTGTCGTTTGAACCACCCCTTGTGTGGTAATCTGTATGTCACTTTTAAGAAAGCAATATACTACTTAAGTATCAGTTAAGGAAGCAGAAATATGAACAATAAATTGTAACGGAGGGTCAGAGATCTACGGACATAAAGAAAGGAGACATACCTTTCCTGATGTCATGGACAGTAATTCTTAGAACAGCAGCTTTTCTGTGTACAAACTTCATAAACTATGTGATGTTTTTTGTGGGTGTGTGTGGTGGGACTGAAGATGGGAAATAGGGTCTCAAGCTAGGGAAGAGCTTTACCAGTGAGCTACCTGCTCAGTCCTGACTTTTTGGCATACTGTTGGTCAGCTTAATCCTCAAGTTCCTGATTCTCAGTGAAAGACCCTAGATGAAAAAAAAAAAAAAATGATGTGGAGAGTGACTCAAGAGGAACTTAGTCATTGACCACTGGCCTGCACAAGCTGATGTATGTGTATGCCTGGGCTAGCCCGCCAAGCCTGACGACTTGAGTTGGCTCCCTGGAACACACACGGTAGAAGGGAGAAGTCTGATGCCTTGAGTTGGATTCCTAAAATCTACATAGTAGGAGAAAACTAACCTCCCACCCCCAGTCTTCTTGCCTCTCTGAGACGTTTTCTCAGCATCGAAAGGAGGCTTTGGCTCACCAAATGATCTCTGAAGTCTATTACAAGTGTAACTTCATGTTTCTAATTCGATAATATTTCTGATTTTTCTCCAACTGTAACCTATAATTAAAAAAAAGAAAATGATTAGGCTAAGAGGAGAGACTCAGGGAATCTCGGGCCCCTCCTTCACTGAGTCCCTTTACACTCAGAAACAAGAAATTGAAATGTTTTGATTCTCCAAGCTTCATTTTGGGTGCATGGAGTTGAAAGACAAACTATGTTTCAGCTCACGAGCTGTTCAAACCTCCTTCTGGCTACAGCATTTGAATAAAGAATTGACACTTAATATCTGTCCGTGGACCTCAAATCCTGCAGGTGGTGGAACTGAGGGAATTCTGAGTTTCTGGGCCTCCGCAGAAAAAGCTTGTTTCCATCTTGGTAGGTTGCTAAAAGGATGCAATAGAACTCAAAAGCACCGATACATGTGTGTATCTAGGCACCTGGAGACATCACACAGACAGAGCCAGATCTTCAAGGGCTCGCGCGCGCGCGGGGCGGAGCAGCCGGAAGTGCCGGCGCGCGCTGTCAGCGACGCCGGAAGTCCCCGGCCGGCCTGGCGGTAACCTTGCGGCCCGGCCTCGGCGGCTGAGGTGTCGTCTGCGTGTCTGAGCGTTGTCCCGGCCAGGCTCGTTAGCTGCAGGGGTGCCGCCGGGGTCGCGCGGGAGGGCGCCGAGGGCCGCGGGGCGCAGGCGCGCGTCCAGGGCCTCGCAGCCGCCATGGCTCTGGTGGCGGAAGCGTTCGTCTCCCAGATCGCAGGTAGTCCTCGTGGGCGCGGACGGGGCGGGGGCTCCGCGGGGCAGCGGCGGGGAGAGCCGCGTGGGGGAAAGGGCCCGAGTTTCCCGGTAACCGTGGGACGAGGGTCCTGAGCCCGCAGCCCGGGTGGAGGCGGCGGCGGCGGCCATGCAGGCCGGGCCTCACTTTCCGCCTGAGGAAACTGAGGACTTAAGGCCAAGGTCACCCTGCAGGCACCGAGTCCTGCCCGCTCCCCTCCCGCGGCGCTTTGTTCCGCCGCCCGGCGGTTTGGGGGTGTGGGGGAGGCCCGGGGTTGGGAGCGAGGTGGGGGCGTGGTCACAGGGCCATCGGCCCGCCCCCTCCCCGGGCCTCTAGGGTGTGGGGCGGTCTCTGGGGCGGTGGGCTCCCAGGTTCAAGGTGACCGTCACCGACGAGCTTCCCTTCTTTACCTGTTGTTGACCGAAGTTCTTGCTTCTCCAAGCCATGTGCACAGTCCCTAGGGTTCTTGGCTCTGTTCTCAATTTGCATGAAGTTTAAAGAAAGTAAACACCTTTGACCTGATGGTCGAACTGCACTTGTAAATAGATTTATAATATATATATATATTATATATATTTCTTATTGAGTTTTTTTTTTATTTTGGTGAAAGTGACGGTGGTAGAGAAAGTGAAGGGTTTGGGTTAATGGAATGAACGTTAACTCGTGCAGTGTTTTCCATATGAGTACGATAAGGAGATAGTCACTAGAATAAACAGGGACATTTGAGATAAAGCAGGGAAATGAAAAGCATAATGTGTTATAACTTTGCCAACTGTATTGAATTTGCGTGGACATAGATTTCCTTTTTCCTTTAAAATATTCTATGTGAGAAGGGAAAAACTAGAGAGATTGTAAGCTTCATGAAAGCAGGGATGCTTGTTTTGTTCTCCGTTGTAGCCTAGTATCTGTCAGTTGGTTCTTCATAAATACCCATGACTTGAGTAAGTGAGTAATACTGAGATTTCAAGTGATGGTTATTTCTGTACCTTGCCTTAGCTCTTTGTAGTAATCTATTATAGTAGGAGGAAGCATTTAAAGATAGATAATTCAATAAATAATATTGGAACAACTCCTAAGTCAAAATATTGCATGAATAAATTTTAGATATATTAAAGATTTAAATGTAACACAAACTAATTTATAATAAAATAATTAGAAGAAAATATCAAGGACAAATGCAGGATATTATTTTAATAATACTGGATAGCAGAAGAGGTTCCTAGGCAAAACACAGAATATATACTCCATAATGGAAAATATTGGCAGAGTTGGTTGTCTAAAAATATTGAAAGCTTTTGATGATAAAAGACACGGTGAATAGCTGGGTGTGGTGACTCTTGTCTGTAATCACAAACACTTGGGAGGCTGAGACAGGAGGATTGCAGGCTTGAGACTAGCTAGCCTGGGCTTTATAGGAACATGTTTCAAACAAAACAAACATTAACAACAGGAAAAAACCGTACCATAATAAATTTGTACATATTAATAAGAAAACCAATTAAAAAAGAAAACCTTCCAAAAGAAAGGCCAAGAATCTAAATGGTATTTCATAAAAGGAGAAGTACAAGTAGACAGTGGACAGGGGAAAAGCTGTACTCCATGAATAACTGATAAATTTTCTACTTAGGTAGGCAAAGTGAATATGACACTCTCTAGTATTGGCAGGGGCATAGAGAATAGAGAAACATTCCTTAGTGGGTCTGTAAGTTGGGCTCCCTTTAGGAGTCAAGCACAGTAATATTTACTAAAATGTTATACTTTAAACCAGAAATCATCTGTATGTGGATTTATCTGATAGAAATTTGAGGATCAATTCTTACAAGAACTATACAGTAATCTTTAGTATAACATTATTTCTGATAGCAAAAAATAAGAATGTTCCAGATGTTTGTCAGATTTTGATATACCAATCTAAGTTTCATTTCAGTACCTAAAATAAGTGAGTTGTCAGAGAGCTATCTTTACTCCATTATTAACACTATTCATAATAGCCAAGCCTTGGAAGCAAACTAGGTGTCTGTCAGAAGATGAATGGATCAAAAGGATGGGCATATATACAAAATGAATACTATACAGCCTTAACAAGAAGGCAGTTCTTTCATTCATGATGCCATGGATAGAACTAGGGGACCTTAGATTAAGTGACACCAGCTAGGAGCAGATCTGACTTTTGTGTCGAATCTGAACAAAGTTCATCTTACAGAAGCAGAGAGTGGACAGGTGATTGCCAGAGGCTGGGGCAGTGGGTGGTGGTTAGGGAGGAGAGAGGTGGAAAGGAGCGCTGTTGATCAGAGGGCACATGTTTCATTTAGACTTGTGGTTTGTGTTCCTCCATGGTACCCACAGTTGATAGGAATATTGTTTTCCTTAGGTTTCTAACGCTGTGGTAGAGGCCATGACAAAAGAGCTTGGGAAGGAAGGGGTATTTCAGTTGATGGTTGACAGTCCCTCAGGAAGGGAAGGCAGGGCAGGAGCTCGAGTGGAGACCTGGAGGAAGACCACTGCTTCCAGTAGCTTTCTCAGCCTGTTTCTGTATACAGCCAACCCAGCACCACCTGCCCAGGAGTGGCACACCCACAATGAACTGGGCCCTCTGGCATCAGTCATTAAAGGAAATCCCCCATAGCCTTGCCCACAGGCCAGTCTAATGAAAGAATTTTTTCAGCTGAGTTGCCCTCTTTCACAATATGTCTGAGTTTGTGAAAACTGGACAGAAACCAACCAGCACAAAGTATGTGTTTCAAAATAGCCAAAAGAATAGATTTCTAATGTTATCACAAGAAAGTTGATAAGTTCATGATGGACATGTTAAGTAGCTTGATTTAATCTTTACACAGTATGTACCAATGTTAAAAACATCACATTTGTCGTTTCAGAAGGCAAATTTATTTCTGACATGGTGATAAACACTGTAATGGTAGCAATTGGAAAGCAGAGGCAGGAGGATTGCCAGTTCCAGGCTAATCTGTCTTTAGTAGAGGAAAAAGGAGGAAAGAATTTATAAAAAACAGTGGATATACTTGTATGTTTACAGATACTAAAACTGAAGAAATGCTATGTATATTAGCTTGCAGGCTAGAATTAATATATTAAGTAAAAAGTTACAGCATGATATATATTCTGTATAGACACATATATGCTTACATAAGCAAAGAAGAACTTTTTAGAAGGGTTCACAAATTCTCCTTAGGAATTTTAAGTAAGTATAAAGTGTTGCTAGAGGGTGGAGGACTGTGTTTCTGAATTGTTTGAATTACTATAGTGAGCCAACTTGACTTCTGTAATTTAAGTGATTATAAATTTTTAAGTTAAAAGATTATACTTAGTCGAGAACTGAAAAGAAAATAATCTGACTTTGACCTTGACCTCTAAGTGATTTATAAGTGTAACTCAGACCAACAACTATCCACAGTGTTCTGTTTCTGGTTAATTTAGCATTCTTGGAAGAGGGTAACCTGTGGGGTAGAGTTATATTTACAAAGTCCTGTTATAACAATACATAATTATCAATTTTTTTGTAATTGAGATTAATATAAATGATAGTTTGATTATACTTCCAGTGAGCATGAGCTAGCACACTTTTTGGTATTTCTTTTAGAAACATTGAAGGCCTCTGGTATCTGTCTGTGACATTTCTGCAGTGCCTTCCCTGAGAGACTGATTTGTAAAGGACATGTTTTTGTAGGCTGCTGTAGTGTGGATCTGGAGTGTTCCCTGAAGACTCACGTTTTCTAAAGTTTTGATCCTCTCTGTGGTATTGGGAACTGGTAGAAACTAAGAGGTGAGGATTGTGAGACCTTGGTCACTTTTGCTGTGTGTCCTCACCTTGAAGTGAACAGCTTTGTTGTGATGTACCTGCTTCCCCACAGGTCCAAAGCAGTGAGTCCGCTGTACAGTGAATCAAAACCTCTTAAACTGAGGCAAAATAAACTTTTCTTTTTTATAAGCTGATTATTTCATGTATTTTGTTAGAGTAATGGAAAGCTTGCTACTGGAGAAGCGTTCTTTCACTTGCGCAGTTTAACTGATCACTTTTGTCTTTTCCTAGAAGTGTATCTCACTTGCTCACAGTTTCCCGTTCTTATTCTTCAGTGTGGCTTTCTCTGTCTCCACAACTCTTAACTTTTTTCAAGGTTTTGTTAATTTTTAATTAGCTTATTGTATTAGTCTTTGAATTAGCTATTTTTTGGGCTTCCAATATCTCTTGACTCCTTCTAAAATAATCTGTATATTACAAGTCTCAGTGGGATTGTTGTCTTTTTAAGTTTTATTTTCTTAAAATATTAGTGCAACTTCTCTTGTTTCAACATCTTCCTTGGTTTTCCCAGTGTCAGTAGGGCTAAGTGGCTTCAAAACCTCTCTACACCTAAGTCCAAGCCTGTCTCTCTAGCTTCATCTCTTGTCGCTCTCTTCCCTCATCCTCAGCCTTTCTAAACTGTTTGTAATGTCCATCTTTAGCACATGCTGTTGTCTGCTTGAAGTGTCCACTTAAACAACTCCTGTTTCTTCTCAAGACTGAACACCATTTGAATGTGTAAGTGCCTCCGACATTTTTTTCCTTGTCAAATGAGATTTTTAAAAATATAATAATAATAGTAACGATACATGGTCATTATAGAGAATGAAAGTAATCCAGAGAACTATAAGGAATAAAGTGAAAATCACCTGACAACCTACTGCCAGAATTAATACTTTAAAATCTTATCTCATATTCAGACCTTTGGTGAGCAAATCTATCATTTATTTCCCCTAAATTAAAATACAGACATAGATAATATAGAGGGTACATTTCTTTTGTCATATAGAATGGATCTCCTCTCATGTCTATGATGAAATTACATGCTGTCATATTTGAATAGCTATGTAGTATTTCATTATAGTAAAGAAACCATAATTTACTTGTGAGAGCTTTTTTTTTTATTTTTATTTTTTTTTTTATTTTTGTTTTTCAATACAGGGTTTCTCTGTGTAGCTCTGGCTATCCTGCAACACTCTTTGTAGACCAGGCTGGCATTGAACTCACAGAGCTCTGCCTGCCTCTGTCTCCCAAGTTCTAGGATTAAAGGCATGTGCAACCACTACTTGGCCATTGTGAAATCATATTCTGATGGGTTTTTAGTTTAGTTTTGTTTTGTTTTTGTGAGACAGGGTCTCACTATGTAGCCTTGCCAGGTTGGCCTGGATCTTACTATGTAGACCAGGCCGGCCTCAGTCTCGTAGAGCTGCATCTGCCTCTGCCTCATGAATGCTGGAGCCTTTACGTTATTATATCAATCAGTATACATGAAAGATGGTGGCAGTAGGAGCTCTATGTCTACACAGGAATACTCAAACCAGCTCATGCTCCTGTTGTGTGTCTGACCAAGCAAATTGAAAATGTGAAAAGCAGATAGGAACAGGGGATCTAGGAAGAAGAGAAAGTATTTTGGGACCAGTGCTGTTTGGAATGTATATCTCAGGCAAGACTTAGTCCCTCTTTTAAAGGGCTTTTAAGTTTTTAAGCCAGACTACCCAATATAATCTCTTTTTTAAAAATGATATGATTATGAATTTTCATTGTATCAGTTGAATTCCTTCACATCAGCACCTCCATTAGTATTAGAATAACCAGGTTAAGGTGTTTTGTGAGCCTCATGATGGCTGTTGTCTTGTTTTGTATTCCTACCACTTAGTGTGCAATAGTCTGGCCATTCATATTAGCTGGAGAGTAGACAGGGATTCGGCAAGTCAGTTTGGTCACGTTGATGTGTTACTGTGTAATAGTCTGGCCATTCATATTAGCTGGAGAGTAGACAGGGATTCGGCAAGTCAGTTTGGTCACATTGATGTGTTACTGTGTGATAGTCTGGCTGTCCATATTAGCTAGAGAGTAGACAGAGGATTTGGCAAGTCAGTTTGGTCATGTTGA
The DNA here is from genome assembly GCF_949786415.1 of Peromyscus eremicus. Taxonomy (NCBI): domain Eukaryota; kingdom Metazoa; phylum Chordata; class Mammalia; order Rodentia; family Cricetidae; genus Peromyscus; species Peromyscus eremicus. The sequence goes on from NC_081419.1 coordinate 53,029,639, forward strand.
TGTGCGCCAAAGCCATTGAAGGTATGTATGATTTTTCTCTTTGCTATGGTGCTTGCATTTGTGTTTGTGGTTTCTTTTTCGGGGGGGGGGGGATAAATTTCTTAAAATGGGAAGAGCATTTACATATTCAAGGCCCTGTATTTGATGTTCTGCACCACCAAAAAAGTAGGGTGGGTTCTTTGTTGGTTTGCTTGTTTGTTTTTGGTGTGAAGGGACAGTAGTGCTACTGTTCACAAGGCCATATTGATTCTCAAAGTATTTAATGATGAAAACTACAACAGATAATTGAAGAAATGCACTAATTTAAAAAAATGTGCAGAGGACAATACATTCAGTTCTTTTGCTCTTGAAGATAAAATATGTTCTTAGTTGTTTTTAACGTGGTATTCTGAGGATTTCCTAGTATTGAGAAAGGCACTAAAGAATTACTGAGAAATTTATTGAACTGGCTGTCGCATTTCAGATAATCTTTTTTTTTCATTATCAGTCATATGGATAGTATTATATTATGGAACTTACGTTGGTGATGTGAAGTTAATATTGGAGGGGCAGGTGGTGACACCAAATAGACAGATAAGGTTACACTTTAGATGAGAGGCAATGTATAGTTGATTGACAAGAGGATGACCTATTATTTGGCTTTACTATATTCATGAATTTATTGCAAACCAGATTGTTAAAGGCAATGCTTTGCTCCTTTTGAAAAAAAAACTTTAATATGTTGCTAAGATTCTTTGAAAGATATGTTTACTGAAATAGTCCACAATTGAGCTATAATGTGAATTTTAATTTTCTTGTAAGTTCTTACAATTTAATACTCTTAAATAACATCTCCTCTCTTTGAGATGTATGTGGGATGGAACGCAGTGCCTTGAGTATGTTAGACAAATACTCTGCCACTCAGCAATACCCACAGCTCCATGATTTTTGATGAGTTAGCTTAAAAGATTTTGGTGATGGGTACCCTGTAAAATATGTCAGTATTTTCTCTGTGAAGGATTTTGAGTTATTAATATTAGCTTAAGCTTTCCATATTTGAGTGGAAATTAAAAGAAAACATCATCAAATCTCTTAACATTTTTCAAACATTTAAAAAATATCTTGAGAAGTAGTTATTAGATAGAATGAAGATAATCAAATAGATAAGATGTTGAAAATTCAGACTTTTCATTTTTTTTAAAGACAGAAATTATAATATTCAGTAAATTTAGCTAAACTCATTTACATGTGGAGGAGAAGTATTCGCCTTGCCAGTAAGAAAAATGAATGCTTTAATTTTTTATTGCTTTGTAAATGACCCTCTATTCTTGAACTCTTTTCTTATTTTTGTATAGTCTATAAATGAATCATGGTTTTGAACTTTTTTACATCAGTAATAAAAATGAAATTTGATGGGCTAGTAATGAAGGTTCTTTTCATAAAAACAATCATTTTGTCATGACAATTTCCATTAACTGTAACTGTGTTAGCAAAATAGAAGCCATAAAATTCATTTCATTGTGTGTTTTTGTGCTAATTGCATATTTTTATCACTAAGAACTTTTCTAAACCACAGAAATTTCTTTATAACTTAGTTTGCCCTTGGATTAATAAAAAGATATCCGGTATATATTTATCCTATTGAATACTACATTCTTCGTTGTAATAGAATTTCTTTTCATATACATTTCATTATCTGGTCAGCCTAAGCATTGACTAGAACTTTATGTAAATAAATTTTATCATCTATTGAGCATTAAGAGGCCATCATTACTGGCCATTTGTTAGTTTCCTTTGCTTATCAGTCTTTATGGTAAATGAAATGTTTGGGGATGGGAACATAGCCCAGTAGAATACTTGCCTAGCATGCTTTCCTAGCACGCTGAGGCCCTGGTTTCAGTCCTCAGTACCATAAAGTTTCAGTCCTCAGTACCACAAAAACAAAAAACAGGCAAACAAAAGCTACGGACATCTTTAACTGTAAGTAATGTTTCTGACTTGCCTGTTTTATTCATTTAAGGATTGTTATGTTTTCATTGTTTTTACCATTACCATTTATCAGTTTAAGACACTGATTTGGCTAGTGATGAGAACTAGTTATAATATGTTAACTATTTCACTGGTAATTGATGTTTTTGTTCTTAAGTTGGAATTATGAATTACTCTTTATATATTTTCCTCTGTATTGGGTTCTGCAGTGGAGGAAAGTCAATAGGGCATAGGTATAGACATAAACATGTGAGAGGGGGGTTTCTTTGAGGAATTGGCTTATTGGCTTATGAAGGATGAGATGTTCCATACAGGCTGGCTATAGCCTGGAGATGGGATGCTGTTAAGTGGGCTGAGTCCAGATCTGAAGTTCTCACAATCAGGGAAGCTGATACTTCAGTCTAAGACTCAAGGTCGAGAGAACCCGGGGAGTGACTGATGTTAAGTCTCAAGAGTCCAAAGATTGTAGTTCTGGTGTCCCGGGCAGGAACGAGGACTCTGCTCAGGGAGGAAAGGAAGCAAGCAAGAGAAGGAAGAGGGAGGAAGGGAGCACGATCTTCTCTTGTGCATTATTATTTATTTTTGGTGGTAGGGGAATGTTTGTTTCCTCTTACACTTTGTAGTCCATCATCGGGGAAGTCAAGGGAAGAAGTCAGGATAGGAAGGAGACAGGGACTGATGCAGAGGTCTTGGAGGAATCATGCATACTGGCTTGTGACCTGAACCCATGGGAATAAGGGTCCCTAATGGGCAGGTGTTGATGGGGAGGACCAGGGATGAGAAGATAAAGAAGACAGAAAGCTGGGTCCAGGAGGTCTTGCATAAACTGGTAGCTTATGCAATTTTATTAAAAGTATAGTATCTTTTTGGTTTTTCGAGACAGGGTTTCTCTGTGTAGCTTTGCACCTTTCCTGGATCTCGCTCTGTAGACCAGGCTGGCCTCGAACTCACAAAGATCTGCCTGCCTCTGCCTCCCAAATGCTGGGATTAAAGGCGTGTGCCACCACCGCCTGGCAAAAGTATAGTATCTCATATGCTGTTTGTAGGAGAGAAGTGGACCAAAGTCAGCAGAAAGCTAAATCAAACACTGTTGACCAGGAGAACACAGGATACTTGAGACACAACTGCCTTAGGACTGATAACCACACCCTTCAGTGGGGAAAACCAGATTCCCAGGAACTGAAACCCTAACTCTTTCTAGGCCAGTGGTTCTCAACCAATGGGTTGTGACCCCTTTGGGGGTTGAATGACCCTTTCACAGGGTTCATATATCAGATAATCTGCATATCAGATATTTACATTACAATTCATAACAGTAGCAAAATTACAGTTATGAAGTAGTAGTGAAAATAATTTTATGGTTGGGGGAGTCACCACAACTTGAACTATATTAAAAAGTTGCAGCATTAGGAAAGTTGATAACTACTGGTCTAGGCCATGGCCCTAGCCTGAGACCAGCCCTTGCCAAGTCTGCCCCTGGGCAAGGACACAGAGCTAAAGTTCTATTTGTCCTTTCATCGGGGCCTTGAAAAAGCCTTGGATTGGCCTGGCTTCCAACAGGCTTGTTCCTCATGGCTTACTCAACCAGCTTTCTGATACAACCCAGGACCTCCTGCTCAGGGATGGTACCGCTCACATTGGGCTTGGCCTTCATATCAAATTTTTATTTGCTTTTGCTTCTTAGCTGATTAGGGGAAGCACTTCCTTACCAGTCTCTTCTGTAAACATCCTCACAGACATACCCACAAATAGCACCTTGATAGTTCTCTGAATAGTCCTTGTTATGTACAAGTTGACACCTAAAATTAAATCACTGTATTCCCCTAAAATATTTCTCCATCTTGCCATGTGTTTGTGTAAAGAAATCATAGACTACAGATTAAAGACAGATACTTACATTTCAGTTTACTGTTTTAGATGATCTTTGCACCATAGATAATCGACTTTATTGGTCTGCCTGTAGAAAAAGATGTGGTAAGATTTGAGTTATGTTAGATGAATTGAATTAATCAGTTGGAGTCTATTTGTTTTTCTTTTTGAATAATGTAGCAACTGCTGAGCAGATCAGGTGTGTGTGTGTGTGTGTGTGTGTGTGTGTGTGTGTGTGTGTGTGTGTGTGGTCGGTCTAGATTTCTGTTGTCTTCACTGGTTGCTGTTCACCTTATTCACTGAGTCAGAGCTTTCCTCAGTCTAACCCAAACCTCATGAGTAATGGCTAGTCTGGATAGCCAGCATGCTCTAGAGATTCCTGTCTGTGCCTCCCATGTGATGGGAACTAGGATTCTTAATATAACTCATCTAATTTTATTCTTTCAATAATCTTAGAAGACATTTACTATTTCCCCTTTTACAGTAAGATAATGAGGTCAGAAAAGGTTAAGCAACTTGGCCAAGGTTACTCAGTTGATAAATTATAAAATTGGGAGAATCTACATGACTTGAGGCCTTAACTTTTTCTTTACACCACCTGTTTTCACTTACTGTGCTGTAAATGGTTGCTATCCCCTCTTATTTCCTTTCCTTCCATGTTACCAATTCAGTAAAATTAGATTCTGAAGTACAACGACAATTTTATATTCATCTTTTTCTTATTAATTTATGTGTTTTAGGCATTTAATAGCTCGTTTGTTCATTTAAATGGCTTTAATAATATTTTTGGGGGGAATTTTAGGATTACAATATATCACCAAAGTATATTTTAATGCGTATATATCCACAAATATTTACTTGAGTAAATAGAGTAAGATGGTCAAAATCTTTTTGAATTGATCTGCATAGATCCTCAATATCACCTTAGCTGAGCTAAATGAATGAAAGAGATGGAAAGAATATAATCTCTTTTTAAGTGTCATTTGTGTCTGTAGGACATTGTTTTTATGTGTATATTATAATAAGTGAACAAAAAATTGATTGTAGACTTGCTAAATGTACTTTCTGAAATGAATTGAAATGAATGCTTGTACAGTTTATGTATTCACACACCACAAGCAACAAAGGCTCTGATATCAATCAATAGGTTTCTTCTTCCTAATGACTTAAGATAATTTGTAACCAAGAAAGGGTCACAAAATCTTTTTTTTTTTTTTTTTTTTTTGAGACAGGATCTCGTGTAGTCCGGGCTGGTCTTGAACTTGCTATGTAGCCAAGGATGGCTTTGAACTTCTGATGCTGCTGCTCTCACCTCCTGAGTGCTGAGATTATAGGCATGTGCCATAGCACCTGGTTTATAGGGTACTAGAGATTGAACCTAGATCTTTGTGCATGTTAGTCAAGCAGTTTATACTGAGGCACATTGCAAGCTCTGCAGAACCCTTGTTGAGTCCTTATGAATCTGTTAGTCTTTAATCTTTGTATATGCACGTTCTTGCTTTAAATTCTAAATTACTTAACCACTGTGCTACATAATGCCACCTACCAGTATTTTAGGTTTATGAAAATGACAACATGAATTCTGCACTTCTCCCTTTTAATAAAAAAACATGAGCCATTTTTCTGGAATGAACTGATTTCTCAAACTGTTGAGGTGTTGGGAGAATTTTTTTAAAAAAGATTTTGTAGACTAATTTCTAAACAGTCTTATTAAATAAGAAACATAGAGCCAAATACAGAGGTAATAGCCAAAGAGATCAGAGAACTAGTGAAGAGCCACTACTACCTTATCTTACCACCTTGCCACCGTCGCTTCCCCAGAGAGTTTCTTCCCGTCTAACTTGTGTTTTTATTGCCTTCCTGTTCTGCCTTCTCATTGGCTCTAAGCCCAGCCACATGACTTCCTCGTCACTGCCCGTCTATACAGACCTCCAGGTCTCTATGGCTGGTACTAGGATTAAAGGCTCGTGTCACCACGCTTGGCTGTGTCCTTGACCACACAGAGACTCTGCCTGCCATGTGATCAGATTAAGGGCATGTGCTACAACCACCTGACTCCTGTTTATGGCTATATGACCTCGCTATGTGACCTCTGATCTCCAGGCAAACTTTATTTATTATCATACAAGTAAAATCACATTTCAGCACAATTAAAATATCACTACAAGATTTATTTTTATTTTTAATTGTGTGTGTCTGTGGTGGTAGGTATATGCATGTGAGTGCAGGTGCCTTTGGAGGCCAAAAGAGGTCATTGGATTCCTTGGAGCTGGAGTTACAGGTGAGTGTGTGCTTCCCAACATGGGTACTGTGATCTGAATGTGGGTCCTCTGCAAGAGCAGTATGTGCTCTTAACGATTGAACCATCTCTCCATCCTTGGAAGAATGGTTTTAAACTCCTGTTTTGGGAAGAGTCATTCCTTAACACATTTGTTGTAAAGTCTTTAAACATCCTCCCTTCACCTGTACCTTGGGGACATTATTTAATCATCTTGTGATTATTAGCTGGGGTTTGTTGTTGCCTTCTTTTCTATAGCTTGCAGGTTGAATTAATGTTGAATTTAATGCCTAATACAGCATTCCTTAAATCCCCATTTTGATAGTCTTATATTTTAAGTCTAATTATCTTTTTTTTTAATTAAGAGATTTTCTATTCATTTTACATATCAACCACAGATTCCCCTGTCCTCCCACCCCCCAGCCTTCCCCTCCAACCTACCCCCCATTCCCACCTCCTTCAAGGCAAGGTCTCCCATGGGGAGTCATCAGAGCCTGGTACATTCAGTTGAGGCAGGTCCAAGCCCCTCCTCCCTGCACCAAGGCTGCCCAAAGTGTCTTACCATAGGCACTAGGTTCCAAAAAGCTGGCTCATGCACTAGGGACTGGTCCTGGTCCCACTGCCTGGGGGCCCCCTAAACAGTTCAAGCTAAACAACTGTCTCGCTTATCCAGAGGGCCTAGTCCAGTGCCATGGGGGCTTCTCAGAAAACCCATTTGATTACATTTGTCTGACAGAAGATAGGTTTTAAATGTAGTGTATTTGTTGATATCTCTGAGATCATCAGTCTGGTGTCTATATCAAATTGGCAAATTTATTTCTTGTTTTCTTTGTGTGTTGTACAGTAACTTTTGATTAAGATCTGCCAAGTGCTTGTTTGAGCATTTTGTTACATTTGTATTTACACCTTTGGCAGAAAGTCATTTGAATTTGGAGATAGACTGCACATGGGTCTTATTCCATTTCTGTAACACTGTCTCTAAATAGTGTTGCTGGGCTGAAGATATGACATCTATGAGCTTTTGGAATATAGTCGCCTAAGGATAAACTGAGTTTGACTTCATTAGTGCACAAATGATAGGTTTGTGTAGAGTTATTATAGCATTAATCAATTTGATGGATTGGAAAAATGACAGAATTGAAGCGGCGTGTAATATTAGTGCCTATTATTCTACAAATTATGTCTTCACCTACGTTCATATGCCAGAGGAGTCATGTTGTGCATTAGAAATGCAGAATTTAAGAAAAGAGAGACCAGCAACAGTGGGCACCTTTTTTCATGGCCTGTCTCTTGTCCTCTTAGATTAGATCAAGAAATGGACCTTGGAATCTAGACTTCTTTATTAGGTCACCACTTTGGTAGTGTGAAGTAACCCTGAATGAATGGGATGGAAGAGTCATCTGCCACCAGAATGACTTATCACTTAACTTGACATTGAGGACACTGCAAGTAATATGTAAATTCTCTAAGGGACCTACTGATATACATATGTGGATTTATTTGCTACCAGTCATTTCAATAGTATAATTGACTGCTAGTAAAGAATATTGATTTTTATGATTATATTTATTGATAAGGCTTGAGGATAGCTTAAATACAATTAAGATAATGTTGAGCAAATATTTATGTTTGGTGTTGTTAGTTTATGTTTTAAAAAATTTAAGAGCTGTCTTTTTAATTTAATTTTTAAAACTTAAAAACGTTTGGTTTTTATTGAGACAGCGTCTATTTGTTGCCTATGCTAACATGGTACTTATGATACCCCTGCCTGAGCCTCACATGTGCTGTAATCAGAGGGTGTGCCACCTGCCTTGTGCATGTTCCTTTGTAATTTGTTTTGTCTTCTTCAACATAAACACATGCAAGAATAGAGAAAGGTCCATTTTAAGTTTAAGAACTCAGTTGTATAAAAATACTGGTCTTTATCCCCTAAAGACTGAAATTAGAGGTGCCTTTTTTTTTGCTTTTGGTAAAGGAAGACACTAAGTAGGAAATTATCAGGGTACTGACTAGGGCAAAATAGAAAGTTGGTAAATGACTGACTACCTTCTCAATAACACTAATTGGGATAGGCACTTAGAGTGCTCTGACTTATTTCTAGTTCTTTTTTTATATTTACAAAATAGGAATATAATTCTTTATAAAAATAATAAAATTGAAGGAAGTTTACCTGAATACTGTTAAATTGCAATTCTATTGTTTTGAATTTAGATTTCTTTATTACATAGATGAGTTTTGCCTTTATGTATGTCTGTGTACTATGTATGTGCCTGGTGCCTAAAGAGGTCAGAAGAGGGTATCAGCTCCCTTGGAGCTAGAGTTGCAAGCCATGATTGTGAACCACCACGTGGGTGCTGGGAACTGAACCCTGGTCCTCTACAAGAGTAACAAGAGCTCTAACCACTGGGCCATCTCTTTTAGCTCCCAGTAATTCTAATTTTTAAAATGTAAATTAAGAGTAGACCACCAAGAGTGTCTTTATTTTATCATGAAAAAGTTGAAATAGTTTTTTAATCTTAGAAAAATTATATCCCAGTTTTATTTAGAGGGAGTGCGTGTGTGCATGTACATTCATGCCATAATGTGTGGAGGGATCAGAAAGTACCCATGAGAGTTGGTTTTCTCCTTACACAATATGTGTCCTGGGTATTGAATTTAGGTAATCTTTTACCTACTGAACCATATAGTTTCTTTTCTTAGAATGAATTAATTTCTCCAAAAGCAGGCAGTAGTTTTTGTATGCAAGTGTGTAGCACATGTGTGCATGCTCATGTGTACACATGGAGGCCAGTGGTTGATATCAGTTACTTTCTACCTTATTTTTGAGACAGGGTCTCTCACTGAACCTGGAGCTTGTTGATTTCGCTTATTGACCTGCCAGCAAGCCCCAGAGATCTCTCTGCCTTCCCATCATTAGGATTCCAAGCATGTGCTGAAGCACCAAGTTTTTTCAGTGGTTTCTGGGTATCAAACACTTTACCAACTGAGCCATTTTCTCTAGCTGCCAAAGTAGATAGCTTTACTTTGGAATTCTTACAACAAATATATTAGCTTGAAATGGTAATTAGACAACAAATTAAGACTTAATAAATTCAAATGTACTATTTTGGCATGTATTATTACAACTGCTGTGATTTGTTTGATGCAGTTGAGAAGCTAAGATTTTAACAAATAGCTTCAGAGCTACAGAAAAACATTTGTATCTAAGAATTTATTTGTAGGAAATGAGAGATACAATATTGACCTCACAGTATGGTAGGGTAGAAAATTATGACATCAGACAAATACAAACCTTTATGGACAGTACATATAAAAGAGAAATAATGTGACAAACTTGGCTCTGAAGATGTTTAATTGGGGTTTTGACAATAAAAAGAAATATTGAAGGGAAACTATTTGAGTAAATTTATAAAAACAAGTCTTAAGTGTTCAGGGAAAATTTGACATATTCAAGTTAGACAGAAGGAGCTTGGTGTTAAGTAAGCAAGTAGACAAGTAGACAGGGACTCTGATTCTCTACTAATTTATATATGTTCCTCCCTCAGCCTTTTCTTGGTCTAAAAAGCTGATTTTTACCATGAAAGAGAAGGACTCTTTTTGTTCAGGAGCACATGAATATCTATGGGTTCACCATAGAACCCATATGATATTGTAGTTGTACATGTCTCTCTCACCCACCAGTTCCCAAATAACCACTTAGAGGCTTAATATTACTTACAAATGCTTGGCCAATAGCTCAGGCTTGTTACTAGCTAACTCTTACACTTAAATTAACACATATTTCTTTTTTTTTTTTTTTTTTTTTTTTTTGGTTTTTCGAGACAGGGTTTCTCTGTGTAGCTTTGCGCCTTTCCTGGAACTCACTTGGTAGTCCAGGCTGGCCTCGAACTCACAGAGATCCGCCTGGCTCTGCCTCCCGAGTGCTGGGATTAAAGGCGTGCGCCACCACCGCCCGGCAACACATATTTCTTATCTATGCTTCATATATATACATTCTGCTCCCTTGTTGACTGCTTCCTTGGTGGCTGGCTGGCAGCTCCTCTGACTCTGGATCTTCCTCCTCCCAGAGTCTTTTGTGTCTGGGTGTCCTGCCTATACTTCCTGCCTGGCTACTGGCCTGTCAGCTTTTTGTTAACCAATGAGAGTAATACATATTCACAGTGTACGCAAGGATTACTCTACAGCAGTAGTTACTTAGAACAACAGTCTGCCATGTGGGGTTAGAGTGTATATTTTATGCTATGCTTGACAGTCTGATATGCAGAATGAAATACCTGTAAATTAGCTGTGCGTGTCTTACCCAGATATAAACCCTAAAACTTAAAATTTCTATTTGATACTTTACACTAACTACACAGTTTTCATTGGTGTCTTTGTTGCTGTGATGAATTCCTGTGAAAAAACAAAGCAGAAAGGATTTATTTATGGTTTCAGAGGTTTCCATTCCTGGTGGGCTGGCCCCATTGCTTTGGGCCTGAGGCAAGGCAGTCAGTCATCTTAGAGAATGTAAGGCAGAGTGGTCTACTCATTCTCTGGTGACCAGGTAGTAGGGTAACATGGACTGGATCAGGAAGGATGGGCCTTCAAAGGCATATCCCCAGTGATGTACTTCCTCTCACCAGGCCCTGCCTCCTAACGTTTGTAGGATTTTCTAGAGTAGCTTCAGCTGGCCACCAAGCCTTTTAACACATGAGCTTGTGTGGGGCATTTCATGTTCAAATCGTAGCAATCAGATATTAATGTTATACTTCTCAAACCCTCATAGTTAAGGCCCAAACTTTAACATGCTGTCTCACTGTTAATGCTTTCTGCATCCTGTGACTTTAACCCGGAGTTCATCATTTTAAAATCTCACATCCCTTTTAATGCACTATTCAGCATGCAGGTCCAAATAGATTTAACAATCATGGTTGTTGACTCCTTTAATAGGTATCAGATACATAAAAAGTTTATGCTAAGATTGAAAGTAGGAAGAGTTAAAAAAGTAAGTTGAAATCGGAGATCTGCCTGTTTTCAGGCAACTGTTTAATAAGTTTAGACTTGTGTGGTCTTGAAGTTGTCTGGGTAAAGTTTTTTTTTTTTTTTAAATGTTTTTCTACGTGGTGTAGTTTTCTTATCTTCCCTGCAGCACTGTTAGCATAAAATGATACAGAGTAATAATAAAAGAAGTGCTAATAAGACCCAACATTAGCCGGGCGGTGGTGGCGCACGCCTTTAATCCCAGCACTCGGGAGGCAGAGCCAGGTGGATCTCTGTGAGTTCGAGGCCAGCCTGGACTACCAAGTGAGTGCCAGGAAAGGCGCAAAGCTACACAGAGAAACCCTGTCTCGAAAAACCAAAAAAAAAAAAAAAAAAAAAAAAAAAAAGACCCAACATTATCCAGCCAGCATTTCCTATTCTAGGTTCTAAGGATGGCCTCAATCCTAGACTCACAGTTTATTTTCTGCTTGGAGATATAACTAAACACTCAGATTGTAAAAATATCAACTGTGATAAGTGGTGTAAAGGGTGTCTGTGTAAGGGAGCATTTGAGCAATTTAGGGAGAGCAATAAAGACTTCCTGGGTATAAGTTCATCTTTAACATTTGTAGGGTGCAGTGCAAAATGAAAATTTGAGGTTCTTGCTCACAGACTAAAGACTCCAGGACTAGGACAGCAGAACACTTAAGTAGGTCCTTCCCAAGTGCTGGCTCTGTTCAGCTGCATGGGTTATATATCCACAAACCAGACTCTCCCTGAGCAAGTGATGTTTGAACTGAGCTGTGATGATGTAAGAGGAGAGAAAGATAATTCTAAGTAGAGGAAAGAGCACAAAAGAGTTTCTGGGCAGGAGAAATGGCGGTGGATTCAGAAACTGGAGGAGGAGCATTACGGATGGAATGCAGGGTGGGAAGGACTCGGGAGGAGGTGTGTGATGGGTAGAAAGAGTGACTTTCCAAAGGCCAAGAAGGATCTGGCACATCAAGTTGAGGGTTTGGGTCTTCATTCCAAGTACCACATATAACTCTTGGTATGGTCTAGGCATAAGTAACTTACACTTTGACAGTATTGAACAACCCTTTCTCCCAACCTCTATTTCTTAACCAACTCCCTTTTAAGAAACTATTTTAGGGGGCTGGAGAGATGGCTCAGCGGTTAAGAGCACTGGGTGTTCTTCTAGAGGTCCTGAGTTCAATTCCCAGCAACCACATGGTGGCTAACAACCATCCATAATGAGATCTGGTGCCCTCTTCTGGCCTGCAAGCATTCATGTAGGCAGAACACTATACATAATAAGTAAGTAAATCTTAAAAAAAAAAAAGAAACTATTTTAGTTTTACCTTTTCTAGTTATTCTGAGGCTGCTCCTTCTCTAAGGACGTTTGAAATGGCCTTTCCTACTAGGGAGTGGTTTAGTAGTGGAAATTGAAATTACATAGGGGTAAGTGATATGAAATATACTATTGGAGGTAGTCCAAAACAATGAAGTCTAAAGTCAGCTGAAGAACAGTTAGTTAGAAACTGAAAGTGTTTTATTGTTTTAAAAATAATTTAAAAAATGCTACAGGTATTATAAGTCTATTGTCATCACTATGCTTTAAAAATGTCCACCTCCCTTTATTTGATACATAATTCAGGGCAAGTGGTGGAGTGGGTATTGCCTTGCTTGACATTGGGAAAGAGAAAAGTGGAGAAAAGGTTGTCTTTTTGGACTGCCTCTTTAGTCGGGGGTTCACAATAAAAGGCTTTAATTAATGTTATTCACGGCAAGAAGTAGTCTTTGTATTTTGCCATGTGTGGGTGACAATTGTTCATGATTCTTGGATTTACTTAAATCAGTGCTTCTCAACCTTCCCAATATTGTGACCCTTTAATACAGCTCCTTATTATTGTGATGACCCCCAACCCTAAAATTATTTTGTTGCTACTTCACAACTGTAGTTTTGCTAGGGTTAGGAATCATAATGTAAATATCTGATATGTTCGACCCCAAAGGGATTGCGACCCACAGGTTGAGAACGACTGACTTGGATAGACTGGAACCTCCATGGATTGTTAATAGATCTAGCAATGTGCCACCCAAAGTGGGGTTTTCACTTTTGGCACACTTACAGAATAGCGCTAGTGATTTCTTTTCCCACATTATAATTATTTAAACTAGGTCACTTAGACTGTGCTGAAAGGTAAGCCAGGCAGTGGTGGCACACACCTTTAATCCCAGCACTCAACGACAGGCAGAGGCAGGTGGATCTCTGTGAGTTCAAGGCCAGTCTGGTCTACAGAGTGAGTTCCAAGACAGCCAACCCTGTCTCAAAAAACCAAAAAAAAAAAAAAAAAAAAAAAAAAAAAGAAGAAGAAGAAGAAGAAAGAAAGAAAGAAAGAAAAGAAAAGAAAAGAAAGAAAGAAAATCAGTGGTGTTTGTATGCTCCGAGATGTTCAGGGTTTGTTAAGTAGCAGGTCATTTTTTGCATACATTTTCTTACCTGTTGATCCATGACACTAGAATTCACAGGTGCTAAAATAAAATTGCCACATAGGTTTCATCAATCTACTTGCCTACTTATTTAAACTGATATGTTCTATTTGTGAAGAAAGTATCAAATGTTTGGTAGAGTTTCTTCCTGGGAATTTATTTTCAGTAACTTATGAGTTGAAATATAATTTATATATTGAACCAGGCAAAACATTAACCCCCTCTACCTTAGTTTCCAGCTGTAGGTCTTCATACCAGAGCTTTTGATATTGATAGACAACTTACTTGCAGTCAGGTAGAATGTTGCAAAATTTCTGTTGTTTTTATATGCTCTATTGGATTAGATCTGGAGAACCCATCATAGTGGAGGTGATGAATTAACTGTGTGTGTGTGTTGGTTGAGTTTGCATCCAGTGCTTTATGTATGTGAGTGAGCACTCTGTCCCTAAACTACTGGAATTATTGAAGCTTGAATTAATGTTCACATTATAGCTCATATTATAAGCCAATAGAGTAGCTTCTCATTTATCAATAAACACACTGCAGATACCATATATTTAAGGATAAATTGTTTTGAAAATTTGCAGTCTATGTCTAGCCTAGAGACAAAATAGCTAAACAAAAATTAAAATTACCAAAATATTTTAGAACACCCCACTACAATAATATTAAGTTGCTTATCCATGTTTAAAGAATGAAGTATGATAGGTTTTAATTAAATGCTTATTTTCTTTTTTTACTTACAATGGGTAACAACTATATTCAAGGCATGTATATATGGCTCACAGAGAGGTATAGGACACATCTATTCTCTCAGGAACTGAGTTTTAATATTTATCTTTGGAAATTTTATAAATGTTATTTTGATGCTTTATGTGGTACATATTAAATACTTGATGATTATGGATCTTAAAATAAACAAGTCTCATTGTTTTGTTTAGAGAAGTAAATGGTACAGGTGTGTTGACCATATAATGTATCCTAAAAAGTTACTTTTGAGTAATTTGCTAATGACAGCTCATTTTTGTTGCCTTGGCTTTTAAGAATTGTATTATGCAGGTTAATTGGGTTCTCATTGAAATTTTACTTTGTTAAAATGTTTGCAGTAAAAGATATTTAACCTGACTATGTGTGTTGAAGTCCAGTGGCCTTTGCATGTATGCACAATATTGTAGCTAACAGTGTAGAAAACTATTCCTGGTCCATTATTTGCTTAATGATTTCCTAGTATTATCACTAAGTGTCTACTTAATTTTATGTATATTAATTAGGTCAAGTGTAACATTTGCAACTTTTGATATGTTTTTCATTTTGATTCTAAAGTATAAGAACAAATTCAAGTGGTTTCTTTTACCTATTGTCTCTTAAATTATTCATCTTAAAAATGCATTACATATGTAAATTTCTTTTAAAAATCAACTATAATTATATATTAAAATGATTTGCTGTATCAAAGACTGGATTAGCATAAACACAGTTAGAAAACTATCAATTATTAACTACCACAGCCCACTTTCTTGCTAAGAACAATCATAGTTACTGTATTAGGATTAGTTATTTTGATGTTTTATTCCTTTACAGAGAAGAATTTGGTAAATGAGATCCTTATAATCCTGTATGTTCTGTTAATGCAACTATTGCTTCTTTTTTAATTTTATGGTTTGTTTAGTTTTTGTTTTCAGTACATCTGGTGCGCAGTTTCCCCTCCCTCTACTCCTCCATTTCTTCCCCAGATCCACTCCTCTCTTTGTGCTGTTTCTTCTGTTTTTTGTTTTTTTCCTGAGACAGGGCTTCTCTATGTAGTTTTGGCTGCCTAGGAACTAGCTCTGTAGACCAGGCTAGCTTTAAATTCACAGAGAGTCTCCTGCCTCTGCCTCCCAAGTGCTGGGATTAAAAGTGATCAAACACCCCCCCCCATTACCCCCACTCCCCCTACCCCCACACCCCACCCCCGTCCCCACGTGAGCAAAAGTCGTTTTGCTTCTTAAGCACTGTTAGGAGACAGCATTTAGAACTGAGGGCTTTTCCTTAGCACTGATAGGTTGTTATATTCTCCTTGTAGTTGGAATTTGGTGTAGATGGGAGAGTGAGGTCAAGGTCAAGCTTCATAGCAGAATTAGTTAGTTTTACTGACTTTGTTTCTCATTGTACTCAATGCTTATTCTGCATTAATGCTTTTCATTTTGTAGGGGGCAGTGCTGCAGTCAAGGCAGCAAAGCCTTTGTGCTCGTTGGGATGCCTGTGTTTTTAAAATACTACTTTAAAAAGAAAGGTGGTCAGGTTGTAACAGATGTGTTTGGTTCTTTCATCTGGTGCGAGAGAGTTTGCTTTTTGAAAAGCTTAGAGTAAAACGTTCTGAACATTATTTTACTATCTTTTTTGTACTGAATAAAATACCAGTATTTTTTTAATGTATGAACAATATTTTGCATATAACTAATTTTAAGGAAGCTAACTTTATTTTTTAATTGTCTTTTTAATTGGGCAAGTTATCTCCCTTTTTTCTATGAAAAACCTTATCACCACACAATAAACATTTAAAAAGGCTAGCCTTCTTATGCAGGTTATCTCATACAATCTAAGGTAGTATGATTCATTGCTGTAGTTAAATGTCACCTTAACAGTAGATTTTAAATGCTTGCCAATGTACATACTGATGGATTTGGCTGAGTACTGATATACTTTTGCCTCATGTGCCTGATTATCATTGCCTTGTTTCTGCAGCTACGGAACCTTGGCCTGAAAATGCGACCTTATATCAACAACTGAGAGGTAAGTTCTTATTCACAATTAAAAATGGCTTTGTGTTAAAATACACTTATAACTAACAATAAACCCCCAAGTTAAACCGAACCAGCTGACCAACCAAATAAACAAACAAAACTCTCTGCAACCGCCAAATGCACTAATATAATTTCCTGCAATGAGAATGTAAAACACAAAGAAGGGATTCCCTCGTATAATTTGTCTACAAGGTTTTGCCTAAACTTGTATCTGCCAGGTAAACTAACTATTCATAGCCTATAAGGTCCTTAGTTTATTATTGACTCATTATATTGGCTGCTGTAGGCAGTGTAAAATGATGTGGTTGCAGGAGCACTTGGCAGATTTACTGCACCAATAGCTGAGACAGCAGATTTTTGAAGTCCTGTGGTAAAGTGGGCTCTCAGTAAAAAGGAACTGTTAAAATGTATAGGCTAGGATGGTTCAGGCTCCCTTTAGCAGCTCTTCATATATCATCAGATCACATTATGGACCCCATTTGGGGCTCAGCAGCCTGCTACAGTTGTCAGAAGACTGCAAAGTAATGAAGACTAATAGGCAGCAGCCCCCGTCCTCTAAGCATGGAATTTTTATTGCAGTGAACTTGTCATCTTTCTTTTGTGTGACAGACCTAGACACACTGTGCAATAGTAACTATAAGCTGCTTTATGTGGTTGTGAATACTTTTACTTAAAACTAGAGAGATTGGAACAGATACTATTTTACTTCGTTTTAATGAAAAGAAAAAATATTTTTAAAAAAGGTAAAAATGAATGTGTTTTTAAATAAGCAATTTTAATCGTTGATAAAATGAGATAAATGATCAAATAATTTTAGAACAATCCTATTTTATCACTTACACATGGTAATTTAATTGAAACTATTGCACAACAGCATTGATAAAAAGCTTCATAATTGCTTTAGTGTAGGATATCTCTTTAAAATAGAAATAGCTTTTAAAAATATTTTAATACGTTTTGCTTATTTAGCAGTTAAACTTTGGACTTAGACCTTTCTTTATGTTTCCACAGGGGAGCAAATTTTGCTTTCTGACAATGCAGCATCTCTTGCTGTGCAGGTAAATATGTAAATAATGTAATTTTGTTCTTTGTGCTAGAGGATGTATATCATTTTGAGTTGCCGTCCACCCCCTACTGAAGTCTGATACTGTATGTTTAGAGTTTTTCTGTGTGACTTCACCATTATCAGTATAATCTTACTCTTCTGTGAAGTCTAATTTTCTACAGTATTTTCAATTGTCAGTATGTAAAATAAACTTCATTATCCATTCCTTTAAGCAAAAGTACTTTTAAATGGAGGACACATTCTATCTTAGCAGTTGTTTTGGTTTTGGTTAGATATAGTATTTTATTTAGGGGTGATAATTTCACTTATATACTCAAAATCCTTTCCTAACTTATTTTAAAGAGTTATTCACTACATCTTTTTAATCATCATTCTGCTTATTATACACATGCTAACCTTAATTCTGTCTGTTAACCTTGAAGCAGATAGATTCTTTCTAGCTACTCTTCATATATTTATTGATTATATGTGTATTTATTATTCCCAGTCCACTTACTGCGTGCAATTGCTTTTTAAATTTTATGTTATAGTTGTGTAATCCAAAAAAGATGTTTGGCAGGCTAAACTTAAAATTGCGCTATGGAATATGTGGAGAATTGTTTATTTGAAAAAAGTCAATGTTTCTGCATATTGTAAAATCATATGAACATTTTCCATATTTAGCTGCTAAGGTACTTAGTTCATGTAGTTGGAATCACAGAAGATTGGCTGTGCAGCATGTAAAAGGAATCTGAAAATTAGTGATCTGTATTGGAGGTGAGACTGGGCTGCTGGAGGATAAAGAGAAAGGGAGGAGAAAGTAGTTATCAAGCTTTTGTCATGTTGGAGGCATAATGCTAAGCATTTAATTTTAGGTCATCCCATTTAGATTTCTTGTTTAATTTGATAACCTTTGGTTTCAATGCCAGTGTCTAGTACTGTCATTCAGTATGTCAGTAGATAGTATGGTATTCAGTTCATCTTTGTTTTAAGGTGGGGAAGGAAAGAAAGATGGGAAGAAGTGTGCTTGGGCAAGAATTTATTAGTTGGTGGATCTAGTATGTTTCTTTTAC
This sequence comes from Peromyscus eremicus, assembly GCF_949786415.1. NCBI lineage: Eukaryota > Metazoa > Chordata > Mammalia > Rodentia > Cricetidae > Peromyscus > Peromyscus eremicus. The sequence continues at coordinate 53,048,107 of NC_081419.1, forward strand.
ATTAGCTTTATATCTATCTTTTACCAAGAGTATAAATTACAATTTTGCCTTTATTTTTTATTTAAATTCTATTTAATTTTTATTTTCTTTTTATCTTAACTTTTGATAAATAAATTTTTAGTTATGTGCAATAAATATAGCCTTTATACTGGTTTTGTCAATCTCTTTAGTGAGAGAAATGGAATTTAACATTTTACACACACACACACACACACACACACACACACACACACAAAAAACAAAAACAAAAAAAACAAAAAAAAAAACATAGTTGCCTGGAATAAAGAATGCACTCGGTAGATGTACATTGTTTTTGTTTTTTTTTTTTTTGGTTTTTCGAGACAGGGTTTCTCTGTGTAGCTTTGCGCCTTTCCTGGAACTCACTTGGTAGTCCAGGCTGGCCTCGAACTCACAGAGATCCGCCTGGCTCTGCCTCCCGAGTGCTGGGATTAAAGGCGTGCGCCACCACCGCCCGGCAACATTGTATAAATAGTTTGTTAGTGTGTTGAAGCAGTCTTGCCTGATAAATGACAGTGCAAATAAATTACTTGCTGTGTATAAAATAATATTTTCAGTCTTTGTATCTTTGAAGTGGTAGCTTCAGGGCATAGTGAATATTTTAGTTGAAGCACTGTTTCTTGACCCCTTTTAATTGCCATTTGGGGGATAGCTCTTTAAGGATTTTACTAAGCTAATTAACATCTTTTTCCCCAGAAAAATCTTCTAGTGCATGCAGTAAAAGAAAAATGTACCCAGGCTATTTTATATGTGATTTCAGCAGGTTTACTCCTTACTAAAGTCATGTAAGGATCACTTACGAAGAGCCCTTAAAATGAAATAACATTATTGTAGGGAGTACTGCAGTAATTAATTTTGAACAAATAGGAAAGAATTTTGGGTAGGAATAGACTAAGGATTCTCAGCCAGGGAGAGTTTGGCTCCTTGAAGCTGTGATGGTGGTTAAGCATGTGGGTTGTCAGAACTATGGAAGGAATACCATTGGATATCCCTGTTGGGTAGACAGGGATGCTGCTCACTCACTATTCCACAGTGTATAGGTCAGCGCTCTAGTTCCAAATAAAATGGTGTCAAGTTTGAACAGCCAAAGGCTAGATGGTTTAATCAGTTTCTATACAAAGCAAAATATCAGAATATTACTATTTTAAAAATTGATATTTAAGTTTTTCTTGGAAGGGAAGATAAAAAGACCCAACTTGGTATATATTATTGTTGTTATGGTACCTATTAATTCGTTTTCTTACCCTAGTTTCTCAAATCACAGTTGCAACTGAAAATAACACCAAAAAGACCTTTTAAAATAATTGAATTTTGCTTAACCATTTCAATTTTTTATCCTACATATGTCACTTAGATGATAAATTAACTAGCATATATTAAAAATCCTTGGTTTTCTTCAATAATCTTTGACTTGACAGCTGATAGTAGCCATGACTATAAATGTGACTTTCCCACATATCTGATATAAACTTTATGGAGTAATTTTCTTGTATATAGAGCAAAAGCATCTGTTTAGAAGAACCAGCTAAGGGCTTTATGTTTGATGTATAAAGTTGATCAAAAAAACGTGATATAAAAACAATATAAACTGTATATTTTCTAGAAGATACCAGATATAAAACATTGGACATTTTAATAGTCCGCCAATTATGCCATCAGGAAATTCAAATTTTACTTATCACAAAGGCAGGTGTTTATTATATTCTAGAAGCTAAGTGCTTGGCTATTTGTAATCAAAGGCACCTTTATGACTTCAGTTTAAAAGAAAATCATTTTCTTCCCGGTGATCATTTCCCGGTGATGTGCTTTCTTTGTATCGTCTATCTACAAATACAGACTCACCTGAGTGCTGTTTGGTCCTAATGTGATCTTGATTCCTGACGATAGTGAAAAGTTAGTCTGATATATTTTCATGAGCTCAGTGTTTATGTAACATTGTGTACACATGCATGCATAGAGACATTTCTCATTTTAAAGTGCTACTTTGAGGGACTTAAGCTTATATTGTTTAGTAAAACAAACTTGATAATTCTGTTACTATTGTCTCTTACACTCCAAACTTAGACCAACTATCCAGTAGATAATATAGTGCTAGCTACTAAGTAATACAAAATTTCTAGTACCTTCATAAAAGAAAATTAATTTTAGTAATGTTTTACTTAGCTCAGTATATCAAAATAATATCATATAATCAATACAAAATTTATTTTACTTTTTTCAAATTGAATTCAAAGTCTAATGTGTACATTTAGAATATATCTCTTTGTGCTAGCCATATTTCATATGCTCAATAGCCATATGTAACTGTTGGCCCTTGTATTGGACAGCATGAACAAGTACATATGAATTCTTAAGCTTTTTACAAAAAAAAAAAAAAAAAGCTTTTAAAAAACTTAAGTTCTGGGTGTGTACTTTATTCTTTTAATCCCAGCACTCAGGAAGCAGAGGCAGGCATATCTTGGTTGAGTCCAGTCTGGTCTACATAGTGAGTTCCAAGACTGCCAGGGTCTCAACAACAACAGCACTGTTGTATTATGTTTTGTTTGTGTTCTGGCAAATAAAGCTTGCTTGGAGATCAGAGGGTCGAGCTAGCCACTAGTTAACCATAGAGGCCAGGCAGTGGGAGGCTCACGCCTTTGATCCAAGTACTTGGGAGGCTCATGTCTTTAATCCCAGCACTAGGGAGGTGGAGACAGGAATATAAGGCAGGTAGAGACAGGATCTCAGCCCATTCAGTCTGAGGATTCATAGAGACAGGTTGCTCCTATTTCGTGAGATTTTGTAGAGATAAGAAGTTTCTGGTGGCTGGCTGCTCTGCCTTGATCTTTCAGGCAAGCTTTACTTGTCAGAATACAAACAAAATATCATGCAACAACAGCACAGAAGAAGTTATGTCTATACTGTTTCAGTCAGAGTGTTTTATTTTATAGCAAATTCCATAAAGAGAAATGGGCTGTTCCAAGGAGATTATACCTTAAGAACTCTGTTTCAAGTTTCTTCCTCTATAAAATAGACAAAGTAGATGCTGCCCATTGGCTAATGGGAATTGAATGTATTAACATATTTAAAACATTTAGAAAGATACTTGGAGTATTGTAAATATGCAGAGGATGTTGATTATTTCCTTCTGTCCTGATTCTTGGCAGAAATACAATTAATCAATTTCAACAAGATAATTAGAAGCTTATAGACTTGATAATGCCTAAAGAACACTACCAGGAATAATTGTTATATATAAGGTTTTAAGGAGAACATTTTTATATTGACATGAGCATTAATAGTTTTTATAGCCACATTAAATACAGGATTTTGTGAATTCTTTGAGAATTTCATACATGGATTTTGATCATATTTACCCCACTACTCCTTCCCCACCTTCTTCTAGATCCATTCTCTATCCTCACCCTTTCTCAACCTCCGGTCCTTTCTTCTTCTTTTTTTACAAAATTTATTTATTTGTATTTTATGTACAGTGGTGTTTTGCCCACATGCATGTCAATGTGAGGGTGTGGGATCCTCTGGAACAAGATTTACAGTTGTGAGCTGCCAGGTGGGTACTGGGAATTGAACCCCGGGTCCTCTGGAAGAGCAGCTAGTGCGCTCTTAATCACTGAGCCATCCCTCCAGCCCCCTTTTTCTTCTTTTTATTCCCCACCAAGTCCAATTTCTGCTGCCCATATACTTCTGGGTCTGAGGCTATCCACTGGAGCATGGATAACCATGTTTTCATGCTATGCCTAAAAATGTTAATATTCAATGTGTATACCTAATGTTATTTCAGAATATTCAAATTTGTTTTAAAATTTAACATTAAATATGTTTGTGTATACCCAACTCTACTGAGAGCTTTTATGTAGAGTATTATGATCAGTCCTTACTACAGCCTAATGCAGGGTGCTACTGTACTCTTAATTTTTAAAATGTGGGGCTAGAGAGATGTCTTAGTGGTTAAGAGTACTGGCTGCTCTTCCAGAGGACCCTGGTTCAGTTCCCAGCATCCACATGGTGGCTCACAATTGTCTGTAACTCCAGTTCCAGGCATCACATAGTCAAAGATATACATGCAAAATACCCACACATGAAAAAAAAATTTAAAAAAATCAAAATGTGGCACATGCATATAATTCTAGCATTTTGGAGACTGAGGCAGAGGGATCACAAATTCAAGTCTAGCTGTGGATAGATGAGTTTCAGGCCAGTCTAGGCTATATAGTGAGACCCAGTTTTAAAACAACCAACAACAAAGCCAGAGAACACAGAACAAAAAGTAGAAATCTTAAAGTTCAGAGCTGGTCTTTTTAAATACAGGTCACTAATTATGGAAGAAAACAGAAAGCCATGGTGTTGGTTGAGTTCTGTGTATGGGTGACACTGTGCTGAGCACCTTATTTTTATTAGTTTAATCCTTATAGGGGGCCAGTGCTGTGTGAGTTACATGTCAAAACAACCCTCTCTTATAGCAATCCCGTGGAATTGGTACTACTACAATTCCTACTTCCCCACTGAGAAGAGTGGTGAGGCAGAGAGGGTCAGCTGTTAGCCTAATAATACATGACCTTTTTTTTTTCCTTGAGACAAGGTTTCCCTGAGTAGCTCTGGCTGTGCTGGAACTCACTCTGTAGATGAGGCTGGCCTCGAACTCAGAGATCCACCTGCCTCTGCCTTCTGAGTGCTGGGATTAAAGCTGAGTGTCACTACTGCCCCGCTAATAAGTGAATTTTTAATCATACATTATTTCTGATGTTTCCTAGCACATTACAATTTACATTAAGGTATGAAAGATAAACATGTCTCAGTTTTTGGAATTTGGAAATGTCGTAAAGGCATTCTTATGTTATTATTAAACTTGTTAGGTAGTGAAAAATTCTTTTGAAAAATATTAAAGCTATAGAAATAGAAGATATTGAACAGAGAATTAATATTCTGTTTTGACTTTAAACATTTATACACTTACTTGTGAATATTTTATGTATATATAATAAGATAGTACTTTCTAATGGGGTTTAGAAATCATTTCATTTAATATACATAAAGCCAGTTTAAACAAGCTGGCTTTTCTTTTTTGTGTGTCTGAATATAAAGTCTATAAAAATTAGAATTGTTTTTTAGTGTCACAGACTGGTGGTCATTATTAGAATACTGCATGAAAAAGTAACCTTAAGTTTAGTTAAGAATGACATTTAAGCTCAGATTAAAAAGAACGTCTGTGTTTCATTTAATCTTTTTTATTTTCCCTGGTTTTTGTGAGTAAATAACCCTAAAAATGAAAAATAGATAACAAAAGCTATTTTTTTCCATTTACTATATTATATTGTCAAAAAATTCAACATTTTTGTAGGTATCATTAATGCTATGCTCACTAGCATGTCAGATAGGCTGATATTCACTTAAGCTTACTTTAGCAAATGAAGCTTTGTAGGTGGAGGTATTTATTTGTAGTTAAATGATCATATTCTAATGTAATAATCTTCAGAGGCAAGCAGTGAGGAGTGCCTTTTTCCTTTGAATTGCAAGTCAGTTGTTGGATGGAGAATGTATGAAAATAGCTCCTTGTCAAGTCATTTAAGTAAATGGCCAAGGTTGACAGCTTGCCTGCAGAATTTTAGATGAAATAATCTTGAGTATTTGATTGGGTTGCATACGTTTTTGTTTTAAATAAGTTGTTATATGCAGTATGAAGTGACAGCTTAAACATGATATGAATACTGGTAGGATGCATCAGTTGATATATTTTAATAGAGAATGAATAAAATACTATTTGTGTAAAATATTTAAAAAATTAAAGCTGCTTTATAGTTTCATAAAATATGAATTTAAAGATTTTAAAGTCTATCCTCACTTTGATCATACTCTGTAAAATGAGGTCTTTGTATTTACTTTCAGAGTTAGGAGAAGGCAATAACAACTAAGAAAAAGAGAACATAGCAACAATTGTCCTTTTTAGTATTCTAAAATGAGCAAGGTGAAGGCTGCAGATGTTTCCTTATTATCACTGAATTTAAATTTAAATTCTTCAGTCTTATTGTTTTATATTACATTAATTAGGTCATGATGGTAGGTTATAGTTAAAACACCTGGCATGAATTATGAAGTATAAAGTATGAATAAGTATAAATATGACGTTTCTAAAATAAAACTGATTAACTTAACAGAGTAAAACAGTTTCAGTATTCATATTAGTTCTTTAGCATGTAAATAGTATGATGTGTAAAACATCTGAACTAGTCTTGTAGGATTTGCAGTCATGAAGTAGTGCATATTCAAAATAAAATAGGTGGCTAAGTTGTCATTTATAAATAATTTGTGAAATAGTTTATGTCAGCTAATATTTTCTAATACAATATTTATTTAACTTATTAAAAATCCATGTCCCTATAGGTCTCTGAGAAATTCTAAGTTAGAGTATCATCCCTTTTTGTTTATTTCTATAAAAGGTAAATAGCAAGCAGTATGTTAAAGTTTGTGCAGGTAAATAGAACAATGAAGACATAGTGGTAAGAAGAAGACAATCTATTTTTTTTAAGTAGAAAAATGCTAGCATTCTTCATTATTAGATGTACAGTATCAGCATAATCGATCTAGCAGTATTATATTTGAGCTGAAAACACACTTAAAATTGAGACCATACACTATCCTGTGTGAGTGAAACATCTTTCATATAGTTCTAAGATGAAATTACCCTTGAATGAATAGCATCTTCATTTATCTTCAAACCTCTTCTGTGCTTTTAGTGAATCTACTCTTTCAACATTCCACAAGAATCACATTATACTGTTATACCAGAGTACCTCTGCAGTGTGAAATAGATTGGTTTGGAAAATGAACTTGGCTTTGCTATAAATTACATTCACAGGTAGAAAGGAATTTGTTATTTTGTTTAAAATAGTCACAAATATAATTACGGTCTTAATTTATGTTAAACTACAAATAGCGCTGTTACTGTAACTGTATTAGGAACTTAATATGTCTCTTTAAGAATGATACCTAACACTTCTCATTTGTAACCTTAGATACATTATTTCAATTATGGGATCTGCAGCTGTTTGATATAAAATGAATTATTTTGTGGGTAGATTTGTTCATGGTTTTTAATTTGAAAACATCTCTTCAGTAAGGTGGAAAATAATTCTTCAGCTTTCCCCACTCATTTTTCTTTGTGTTCTCATGAAACAGGATAGGAATTAAAATCAGAATCATTTTCATTTTGTGCCCTGAAAGTGGCATTGCATGATTGAGAATAAGCCTTATAAAATTTTCACACAAAGTGTTTCACACGTAATTATGACGTGAATAGAAGTTTTGTCCTAAGGTGGAAGCCTGGGCGGTGCAGGCTGTGATAACTATCATTAGGTTGGACTGAAAGTGGGTCATTACCTAGCTAGACATTGAGCAGCTTTGTTAATGTGCTCTATGTGATGTAAGAAGCTGTATTTAAGCTTTCCGCAGTCTTAAAATTTGATTAAAGAAAATTATTTAAAATTTTGGATTATTTACATTTTACTGGCACTTGGCTGATTTACTGCTGATATGTATGAGAGTATTATGTGTTTAACTCGTATGACAAATATTAATATATCTTCAAATGAGGAAGAGGAAGGAGCTAGCTGGTGCAGCTCACTGGTAAGCATCCAGGGTTATGTTGCAATTACTTAACTGAAACGATGTGAGTATATTATATGTCCCTACCACCTGTTTAGCTAATAAAAATTAGATTTTTTGGTTACTGTTATTTTTCTCATTTGGAATTATAACGAAACTTTATATCCCCATAGAGTGTAGAAAACACTTTGTTTTCCCCTCACTCCCGTCTCCAGTGCCAGCTCTGCTGCTGGTGTTGTTAGCTTCTTGGTGTACAAGGATTACTCTTCTTCTATGTTTGACTGCTTTATACTTCTTTTGCTTAATTTTCCCTTAATTTTCATTTATATGTAACTTTAATAGGCAAAGGCGCTCTATGTTTTTCTATTCTGATTTTGGTTGCTTTTATAAAGAATCTAATTTTTTTCCAAGCTGTCAGATGTTGATGTATTATCTAAAGTTGAGTTAAATATTCTAGGAATAGTTTTCATGGTAGTGTGTCCTAAGGATGGTTCTATTCTCTGATGTAATCTGTCTTCATATGTGCTCTTAAATGTCATTTTCATGCTTTGGGAACAGATTTGCCCTATATTAAGCATTTTTTGCTTATTGAGTTATGATTTCTGATTACTAAATAGGTAAATTGAATTCTGTTAGTTTTCTAAACCAATGCCTGCTTATTGATAGGTATAAGTATTGATTTCTTAAAACATTAATTAATAGGAGGTGAGTTACTTTAAAGTACTGAGCTTTGGATCTATAGAATTAAAAGATGCCAATCCTTATGGTAGCTTGCCAGTGCTTTTCAAGAACTTATTGTATGCCAAGGATAGGTAGTAAAGACACTCATGGTCTGTGGTTCTGACAGAACTTACAGTCTGAAGGGAGAGATCTTTTATCTGCATGATAGTACCGTGTATTTATTTACTTATTTTTGCTTTGTTAGAAAAGATTAGTTAGGTGTGTTGAAAATCAATCATTCCTTTTCTCCTTCTGCTCATTACCAGTATTGTAAGAATAAACTGTGCCCAGAGTCTCACTTCTGCTGAGGTGTCCCTCAGGCCAAGATCCACATCTTTGACTTGAGACAGAAGAAGGCAAAAGTTGATGAATTCCCACTTTGTGGCCGCTTGGTGTCAGATGAATATGAGCAACTCTGTTCCAAAGCCCTGGAGGCTGCCCGTATGTTCCAACAAATACATGGTAAAGAGTTGTGGCAAGGATGGCTTTCATATTCCAGTGAGGCCTCACCTTTTTCATGTCATCCAAATCAACAAGATGTCCTGCTCTGGGGCTGACGGGCTCCAGACGGGTATGCATAGTACCTTGGGAGGTCCCAGGGCCCAGTGGCAGCCAGGGTTCACATTGACCAGGTCATCATGTCCATCTGCACCAGCCTGCAGGATAAGGACATGTGATTGAGGCTTTGCGTAGAGCCAAGTTTCTGTTCCCTGGCCGCCAGAAGTGGTGGTTGAGAAGCAGCTCATTCCTGATAGCATCAAATATATCCCCAGTGTATTGGTCCCTTGCATTTCTGAGGGAGTCCACAGTACTTCCTGTACCCTACCAAATCATGTTCAGTAATAAATCTCACATCCAGTCAAAACAAATCACTTAAACCATTCAGTACTTTATATTGTTCTTTCAAAAAATAATTTATGTTCTTTATTTATCTCTTTAGTATCTAATTGGAGATTTTTATTTTAACCCAAAATTTGCAGTTTGTTTTATATAAAAATATAATTATAGTATATAATATTTTCTTTTTTCTCTCATAAGTAGGTACCCAAAGTAATAAAATATGTGAGGTCGGCTTTCTTTTGAAGTCATCAAAATTAAATAGGCTCCCTTCTCAGGTGGATAAATAAGTTACTGTCATCACCACCAGTATAAACCTTGTATTTGTTGAACAGCTCTGTGCTAGATGGTATCTAAGTGTTTAACAAATAGCACCTTAGTCAACCTATCAGCTACTTGTTTTATTCTAGATGTTAGAAAGCTTAGGGACTTAAAGAACTTTCAAGGTCATGTAGTCCCTGAGATTCATCCAGATAGTCTCTCACTGGGAGTCTTCTGCTCTGTTACCTCTTGCTATTTTATACTGATATGCAGGGATTCCCATTTTTCTAGTATATGTACATGCTAGTTTTCCCTTTAGGCAACTTGCTTTGAAATCCATTAGATTCTGCTGAGGTACTTAACCTGAGGATGTTAAGGAGTGGGAGAGGCTTATCTAGTCAGGAGAGGGATGGCTAGAGGACTCCTACAGAAAGTAAAATTACTCTAAATGGTGCTAGAGACAGCAGACAAGGCAGTACTACCTTTATGCAAAGGTCAATGCCAAGGAGGCTCCCTTTGGCTGCCTGTTTCCACCATGAGCCTTTCTTACCGTTTTCTGAACTTAGTAATGCCCTTTAAATTCTACAGTTGAATCAAAGGCTACTTGATGTTTGAAGGTTTTAATGTTGTAGATTCTGTATCTTTATCTGTGTATCTATATTTATATCTAACTTCTTTTAAAAATCATTAGACTTGGCTTTTCTGGAAATGGGTAACTTTTTGGTTTTTTGGGTTTTTGAGACAGGATTTCTCTGTGTAGCTCTGGCTGTCCTGGAACTGACTCTGTAAACCATGCTGGCCTTGAACTCACAGAAATCTGTCTGCCTCTGCCTCCCTGAGTGCTGGGATTAAAGGCATGTGCTACCACCACCTGGCAACTTTAATTTTAATTTAACCATATTTCCTTCTGGAATATTACTAGTACTTGGTAATAAAGACTTGAAATGTACTATGCATATTATTTGGGATGCTGCTGAGGCATCTTTCCAGTTCTTGTAGGTTGTCTTTATAAAGTTTAGTCACTTTCAGGTGATGTCAGCCTTTCGTGCCTCGTTCGTTCTCTTCTGTACTGGCTACCCATGTTGTTATACACCCATGTTATCCAGTAGACCTCCAGTAGACATCACCCCATCCCATACAAGTTTGGTATCTGTGCTGTATAATAAATGCAGTAGACCTTAGGCACAAATGCCTCTTGAATATGAAAAAAAATAACTGGATTGCCTGAGAAACTGATTTTAAAATTTTGTACGATATTATTAAATTTAAATTTAACCTAAATAGCAACTTGTTGCTAGTGATTACCATATTGGACAGCCTGGTAATAAAACATTGGGATACCATATACTAAGGAAATTGTTTCATGTTGTTATTTCTTTGAATTGCTTTGGAATTAAGTGTCCAACTGAAGAATAAGAGGTTAAGTTAGCCTAAATTCATTGTTATAACCAAGACTACATTTGTATTACCTAAGAATAAAAATAAGTATTTCTACTTCAAATCAAAAACAAAATGTGTTTTTGGTTGGTGTATCTTAGCTATTATTTGGAGTAGTTTTAGATTAAAAATAAAAATGAGGGGCTGGAGATACCTCAGTGGTTAAAAGCTCTTACTGTTCTTTTAGTGTTGGATGGCTCTGTAGATGTAACGGTCTTATTAAATAAGAAACACAGAGCCAAGTGCAGAGTTAAAAGCCCAAGAGGTCAGAGCAGTAGCTAAGAGCTGAGACTTAAAACCACCGCTGCCGCTGCCGTCCTTCCCCTCAGAAAGAGACCTACTTCCTGTGTATCTGTCTTTTTATTGACTTTCTGTTCTGCCTTCTCATTGGTTGTAAACCCAACCACATGACCTCCTCATCACTGCCTGTCTATACAGACCTCCAGGTCTTCTATGGCATGGGTCTTCATGCTGGTGGTATCCTTGAACACACAGAGATCTGCCTGTCATGTGATCAGGATTAAGGGCATGTGCTACCACTGCCAGACTTCTGCTATGGTTTACTATTAGCTCTGACCCCCAAGCAACTTTATTTATTAACATACAAATAAAATCACATTTCAGTACAAATAAAATATCACCATGTGGCTCATAGCTACCTGTGACTCAAGCTTTATTGGGATCTGTAACCTCTGACCTCCATGGGTACCCACACATGCGTGCACCCCCCCTCCTCCATACACACACTTAAACATAATTTAAAAATGTGAAAGCTGCTGTTTTGGAACTTCAGCTCCCTTCCATCTTACAAAGAGAGTACAAAAGTACTAGTTGAGTCAGACCTTCCTTTGCTTTGAAGTTTTTACATACTAAAGATAATCACAGTAATGCTTTGTTTTTACATTTTTAATATTTGGATGGAAGTTCTGTGTAATTATCAAGCTTCTTTGTGAACTCCAGGTGAATTCAGAAATTCCTTCTGAACTAGTGATGAAGAGTAAATATATTAATGTTACAAAATTAGTCTTTGTCTAACAAGAATCATGCCCTCAGTGGAGGTTTGTACGTTGAGTGTCATTAAATTGGTCAAAATTAATTCAGTTTTTTATTAATAAAGAAGCAAAAATTTTGGTGTTTAAGTATGGGTTTGATTATACAACAATATAAGTGAACTAAAGTCCTATGGAATATTGATTGGCATAATTATACTCTCCATGTAGTACAATTTCATACCATATGTACCATTTGTATAGTATTAGTAGTTGCTAACAGTTGGAATTATTCAGGCCTTTGAAAAGAATTAAATTCTTTCAAACTCTTGCTCCATTGAAGGCCTTAGTCTCTTCTAGATTTCCCTTCTCAACAAATGATCTCTCTTCATATCTCACAGGTAATGTGAGTACATGCTCAATCTCTTGTCTTTGTGTGTTTGCATGTTCATGTGTGCGTGTTTATGGAGATAGGGGCTGCTGCCAGCTGTCATTTTCCACTTTTTATTTATTTATTTTTATACAGGGGCTCACTGTGTAGTAATCCTGGCAAGCCTGAAATGTCTTTTGTAGACCAGACTGACCTTAAATTCAGAGATGCCTCTGCATCCTGAGTTCTGGAATTAAAATCCTGGGCCACTGTGGCCAGCTCCACCACAGTTTTTGAGACAGGGTTTCTCACTGAACCGGAAACTCAAATGAGGGGCTGGATCAGCTAGCCAGGAAGGTCGAGCGAGGGCTCTGCTTTTCCTCCCTCCTTCCCTGAGGTGGGGTTACTCTCTGTGCTGGGCTTCGGATGTGGGTCCTAGGGATCCAAACCCAGGCCCTCCAGTTTGAGCTGAACTTGTACAGACTGAGCTGTCTTTTCAGCCCTGGTCTTTTTGCTTTTCCTGACATCGGTTTGCAGTCCTCATCGCTGATCTCTATCTAGCTTCTTTGTGTTACAGGATGAAAAGGGTCCTGTTCCTGATTGAAGCCCCTCTACACCTGACTATTAGTCTTCTGTAGTGCCGCTTCATAGATGCTCTCTGTTTTTCTGTTTCTTCTGATTATGTCGGTTTCCATTGACTGTGTGCCTTTTGTGGTGCTGAGATAGAGACCTTGCACTTAGTGTCTGCTGCCAAGACTTCAACCACTTCAGGGAAAGGGGAGAACATGGACGGGTGAGGGTAGGGCAGATAACAGCGTCTGCCACAGTCAACTCTTGCCCACTCTGGTTGGTGTACTTAGATAGCATTGCAGAGTATGCAGCATCAAAGGCTTCGCGTCAAATACCACAGTATTGTAAGTTAGTTGTACAAAAATTAAAGGAGATTGTGAGGAGGCCAGGAGAGATACAAAAAAGCAAAAAATACATTCTTTGGCTTTCTAAAATATTTCTTTTGCTCAGGGAGATCAGATGTACATAAGTTACAAAACAGTGTAGTAGTCAGGCTGTGAGTAAAGAGATTTTTTTTTTTTTAAAGGAAAGCATATCTACATTTCTAGAGTACTAGAATTTTAATTGACATACTTTTAAAAATAGAGAGCTTTATTTTATTTTATTGTGACAGGGTCATGTAACAAGATAGAGTCTTGTAATGTAACCCAGACTGGCCTGGGACAGTCTTACCTTAGTTTTATAACTGGGTAAATGGGATTTTTTGTATAGAATGTTGTTCATGTTCAATACTGATTTTCAATCCTGAATGGAAAAGGAATCACAGGAAACAACTCTGTGAGAAATTTGTATTGGGTATAAGCAGGCTGTTCTAGTCTTAATCTCAATATATGATAAATAATAATAGCCTTGTTAATGAAGTCAGTTATGGTAACTCACATTTGACTGTTTTTATTATAATTTCATCAAGTTGTGAAAATAAGAAAGGTTTTTTTCCCCCTTCTAAAGTGTGTATGGGAATTAGAACTACAGTAGCTTCAGGTTTCCCAGTTGAATAAATTATTTTGTAGAACATGGGGAAAGTATGTAAGAGGAAAAGTCAGAAAGTCATGAAAGAATACAAGTGGAGTAAGCCTGGAGTATTGCAGAAAATAGTAGATTAGGTAGAACTCACTGGTGACCTAAAAATATTTAAAAACAAATCAGTGTGGATGTAATGCAATTTGTATATGTGTATATTTTTCTTTTTCCTTTTTCTCTTTTTCCTTTGAGACAGGGTCTCTATGTAGCCCTGGCTGTTTTAGAATTCACCATGTAGCCCAGGCTGACCTCAAACTCAGAGATCCACCTGCCTACCGAGTGTTGGGACTAAAGGTGTATGCCACCACACCCAGCTTATATTTTTTTCTTTATCATAGAAAATTCTTCAAAAATATAAGCTTTTAAAACAGCTGTGTAACATTCTAGTTTGGGATGTACTATGATTAACCTACTTCTTTATTGGTAGACATTTAATTTCTTCAAAATTTTTCTTTCTATAAACCAAGTAAAAATAATTTGTCTCTTTAAAATTTTATTTATTTTATTTATTAGTTGTGTGTGTGAGAGAGAGGGGGGAGGGAGGGAGGGAGGGAGAGCGAGCACATGAGCATGCATGTCATCTGTATGTATAGAAGTCAGAGAACAACTTTTGGGAATTGGTTCTTTTCACCCACATGGGTTCTGGCGCGGGGGTGGGGGTGGGGGAGTTGGGGGATGTCAAACTCAGATGGCCAGGCTTGGTAGCAAGCACCTTTACTCACTGGGCTATCTCACTGGCTCCCAATTTTAAATCTTAAATGATGAATTAGTTAACATAGGAAACACATGTCAGTATTTTGAGGATTACTGGAAAGAACATTGAAGTCGCAGAAATAACATTTTGAATTTTCCAGTACAATGAGAAAGATGGTGATCCTGCAATGAATAAAAAAATTAAAACCTCAGTATCTTAATAAAATTTTGGACATTTGTCATCCATTAAAGAAATGGATGTTAAAGTAATATGTAATATTGTTTACTTACATAAAGTAATTCAAAATGTGAATAAAATTTTTTCTTAAGTGTATATAATTGTCTTAAGTTTTATATATTTACTAATGACTTAGTCTTTTTTTTTTTTTTTGGTTTTTCGAGACAGGGTTTCTCCATGTAGCTTTGCGCCTTTCCTGGAACTCACTTGGTAGTCCAGGCCGGCCTCGAACTCACAGAGAGGCCTGGCTCTGCCTCCCGAGTGCTGGGATTAAAGGCGTGCGCCACCACCGCCCGGCTGTCTTTTTTTTTTTTTAAGTAAAATATTTTTGTTTGGAAACTTTAAACTGCTCATAATTTTTCCAGTGTAGTATTATTGTATAAACTATTTAGTTTAGGAAAGGAATGAGGAAGAGTTCTTTTGGAATATGCATGTATTTTTACTAGGTTTATTACGTTTCTCTTTCTTCACAGGCCTTTTTGCAAATGTGTAATCTGCCTGTCAAAGTGGTGTGTAGGGCAAATGCAGAATATATGTCTCCCTCTGGTAAGTGTGTGTGTTTTCTGTTAATACTACTTGTTAATACTGAGGATTGAACCTAAGGCCTTAGATATGCTAGTAAGTACTTTGCTACTGGCCATGTTTCTAGCCCCTGATATTAAATTCTTAGTTTTGTTTTTTTCCCTTTGAAGAATTATTTTCCCATTTTTTTTTTTTTTTTAAGTAGCTATTATAAGCTTAATCATGAAGGCCTATGTCTACTTATTTTAACTCTGGTCTGAGGTTTTTAACTGGATGTTCAGGACATATGTGACATCAGATTTCCTCAGTCTGATTTACACTGGGCTTTCCTTTTCTGAAAACAAATTTTAATACTAATGAATCTATTATTCAGCATCCTGTATTTTTCCTGTAGAACAGGTAGAAGAAGAAAGCTCATGAAATAATTAAATTGTCAACTTTCTTTTTTTCTAGTGTTTTAAAGTACTTTTATTAAAGCTTCACTTTTACTCTTTTAAATGATAATGATGATCTGTGTTACATGCTAGTAGATTTAATGATCAGGATGATTTGTGTGTTATATGTCAGGAGATCTAACTAGTGCCAGTTAAATAGGATTCGAATAATTTTGGTATAAAAATATAATACCACAAAGCTAATTAAATGTTAAATATGATGTCACAGATTATTTTGGTTTTACTAGAGCAATAACAACACAAAATCATTCCTTCATGAATAAGTGATTATGTATAATTGATTAGCATAGGTATGCTGTATTGCTTTTTATACATACAAAAATTTGTCAATCTCTTCATTTTGATATGATGATTATTTAGGAACTATTTGTGTTTAGCATTTTCTTTTCACCCTTAAGCTTTTAAGGGTGATAATAATTGTTAGACTATCTGTAAACACCCAACCCTTAACACTGAAAATTCCATATAAATGTAGTTTATTAGATTTCTGAATAAACTTAGAAAACATTTCTAAAAAAATTTTTCTAGACTTGGAAATCCAATATATTTTGGATTTTTAGCGATTACTATTGCTGTGATGAAACACCATGACCAGACGAGCTTGGAAAGGATTTATTTGGCTCCCATAGTTCTGTTAATAGTGTCACCCTATGAGCCTATAGGGGCCATTTTCATTCAAACCATCATACTCACTATATGTCTTTGGCTATTCTGGCACTCTCTATGTAGATCAGGCTAGCCACAAACTTAGAGATCCACCTGTCTCTGCCTCCTGAGTGCTGGGATTAAAGGCATCACCACACTCAGCTTGTAATGGACTTTTAAAACAGAACATAGGACAGTTAGAGAACATTTTGGTTACAAGTTAGGAAGTCATTAATCCTGTTACTTTGTCCAGTTATTAACTGTTTCTTTGGGGAGTTCTACTTCTCTTCTTTTAACTTCACCTGTTACATGAGCTACTCAGACTAGATGACATCTAGGTTTCTAGATAACATTCTCTGAATATACAGACTTACTTGACAACATGTTACTGCTTTCTTTAGAAAAAAAATGAAACAGGGCTAGGGAGATGGTTCCATTTTTACTGTGCACACATAAGGCCCAGTGTTCAGATCTCCAGCACCCACACAAAAAGCTGGGCATGCCAGCACCTGCCTGAAATCCCAGGGCTAGGAAATAGAGACACACCAGTCTAGCTAATCCTTGAGCTCTAAGTGCAGTGAGAGACTCTGTATCAAAAATCAAAATAAGGTGGAGACAGACTGATAGAAAAAGATAAAGGACACTGATATCATATAAACTTCTGGGCTCTGCACTCCCATATTTGTATGGGTGAATGCCCCTGTACACATGTGTGCATGGGTGTACACACACACACACACACACACACACACACACACACAGGCAAAAAAAGAAGAAAAAATTGGTCTGGAGTGACTTCTGTCTAAAATGAGAATCAGAACACACAGTTCTACTTTGGTACAGAGAATTGTCTCACTGTGTTTTTGCCTGATACATGCAATAAAGACTGCATGTTGACTGTAGTTAACCTAGTGAGAAGAAAAGGATCCTTCACTTCTCATCTGTTGCTTTGATCTCTTAGTCTATCTCTTTATTGGATATTTTTGCATATACAGTTGGCTAGCCACATTATTTCTGTGCTTTATTACCTACAATGCTTCATTTATGTATGTGGGTGCTAAGTGTGGGTGTGTTACATGCAGAGGCCAGAAGTTGATATGTCTTCTTTAGTAGCTCTCCACCTTTTTGTTGGTTTGTTTTCTTTTGAAATAAGATCTCTCTGAACCAGTAGCTCACCATTTGGCTAGATTAGCTGACCAGCCAGCCCCTGGGAGCTTTCTATCTCCATTGTTTAGCACTAAGGTTCCAGAGCTCTTGGCCTTTTATGAGGGTCCTTGGACTCTGAACTCAAGACCTCACGTCTGTGCAGCAAGCACTTGGTCCTCACATCCGCCCAGTTTAATGTATTTGTAAGGAGACAACGTGCCTCCCCACCCCCCAAGAATTTGAAAGGAATTAAAAAGGAGAAATATTCTGCTTCTAAAAATGTTATTCTCGAGGGGGCTGGAGAGATGGCTCCAGGGTTAAAAGCATGTGCACCTCTGATAGAGGCCTTGAGGTCACTTCTCAACACACATGTCAGGTGGCTCACAACCACCTATAACCTCAGTTTCTATTCCTTTGGCTTCTGCAGATACTGTCATTCATGTGTATGCATGTGCGCATGTGCACACACACATCAAATAAAATCTTAAATGTCATACCTCACAATACCCATTCGTCTAGGCATGAAACTTTTTTTTTCAAAATCTCAGATGACCTGTATTTACTCTAATGAAGATTTTTTTTCCAAGTCAAAACCAAATAACAATACAGCGTAGTGTTTATCCAGTTTAGCTTGTTTGTTTTTTGAGATTTGTAAAGCAATTAGAAGGAATGCACCATTGGTAATAGGGAAATAAATATACATCTATTGAGTGTTGTGTTCCAGAAGGCGCCCCTTTTCTTTGTAGTGTTATCCCATAGATACAGAGGAAGCTTTTATTGGTGCCAGGCACCTCATCCATTACCCTCAGGCTGACTGAATTAGAGAGAAGTGAATATACTCAACAGGAGCAGGAAGAAGCCTGCTGTTAGTGTGAACTCTGGGTGAACTAAATCTGACAGCAGGTTTCATCCTTTAACATCTGGAGTGGATGGACTAGCTTGCTATTTAGAGACTATATTTTCCTTGATCTCTGATAGTTGTATTAAGCATTAATGTTTATTAATGTGTCATTTATTTAAAGACACCAGTTTTCTTTTTTCTCTCTCTCCCTCACTTCCCCCTACTGAGGTGTGAACGAACCTAAGGCCTCATGCTGGTCAAGCACTGTAGCTGTAAGTTGAGCTATGTCTCAGTGTTGACATTTTCAAAAGTCTGTTTTGTTCTTTTTCCTCTCGTATATTGGGAACATAACTCAAACTAGCATACCTTCTAAGGTAGTAAATTCTTTGAGTCCAAGACATTGATTAAAGAATATTGACTTTAATGGGTATCAGATTTAAAATTAGAAAGCATAAAAGAAATCTTTTGAAGACTACCTTTCCCAGCACACAGGAGGCAGAGACAGGTGGATCTCTGGGAGTTGGAGGCCAGCATGGTTTACAGAGTGAGATCCAGGTTAGCCAAGACTACATACATAGTAAGACCTTGTTTCAAAAAACAACAAAACTTTTCAGTATAGATTGAAGTTTTGTGCTGTACCCTGAAGAGAAATCCCCGTTACATTTCTGTGGAAGTTTTCAGTAATATTGAACTAGTGTCCTATGTGATGTCCTTGAACTAGCTTGGCCCATGTGATTAATAGTCTTATTTAGTGTTAGCTCTGAAATGAGAACCTGATGATTTGTTGGTATATCTAGGCAAGAACTCTAGAAATGAATCGACTTGCTCTTTCCCCCTCTCTACCTGTGTTTTAGTAATTTGATTTCTGTGAGTTTTACTTTCAGGGCTGTTTTTGACCTTAGAGTCTTCCTGCCTTGGACTCCTGAGGATTATAGGCTTGTGCTACTATACTTGGCTCTTTTATTTTAAAATTTATTGGCAATCATTGCTTAAAGTTTGTAGACTTTAGCAGATGCTTCTGGCTATCATTTGGAAAGTTATAATTTTATAATATTTCTTTATGAACAAAACTCTTGAGTTTCTTGTTAATTTTTTTTTTTTACTAGCACAAACTTTAATTTACTGAGGCTGTTTTCTCACATCTTTTCTTCTCCTCAACAGGAAAAGTACCTTTTATTCATGTGGGAAATCAAGTAGTGTCAGAACTTGGTCCTATAGTCCAATTCGTTAAAGCCAAGGTAATGGAAAAAAATAGTAAATGCATTTGACCATTTTTATTGATTTTTAACCTAGCTTTATGAAATGCTAATGTAAATTATTAGAAAATATTTCTAAACTTTAAGTTGGGTGCTTTTTTATAATATAAATCCATAGCAAAGATATAGGTTGATTTTCTAATATAGGGTAATTAGAATTTCTGTCATAAATGAAGCTTTTAAGTTCTTAAGAAATATCTGGTTGCCCTTTGAGAAGGGAGATTTAGGATGTGTTTTGAAGTTGAAAGTACCAAGTTGCCTACTTGTCAATCAGTAGTTATGCTCATTTGTTTAATTTAGATTTTAACAGTTACGAAACACTTCATTAGCCAGGCTGTGGTAGTGCACACCTTTAATCTTAGCACTCAGAAGGAGGCAAAGGCAGGCCGGTCTCTGTGACTTTGAGGCCAGCTTTGTCTACAGAGTGAGTTCCAGACCAGCCAGGGCTACAAATTAAGACCATGTCTCAAACAAAGCAAACAAAAAGATACATTCCTGAAAGTGTTATTGGGATGCTCTGGCATATATCTTCGTGAAGTTGAGCGAGAAGCTGTACTGTTTCATGTCTCTCCATTGCTACAGTGTTTGGATAACATGTCTTTCTCCCTGTGTTGTTACTACATTGTGGGTTTTTTTTTTCCATCTTTGCCCATTTTATAAGTAGCACATGTTTGGCATTTCTTTTGTTTTTAAGATTTATGCCTGAAAAACACAAGGTTTACTACTGACCAATTTGTTTTCTCCTTTATGAAGTAATTCATCCTATAATATTTTCTATTGAAAGTACATGTATATAATGACAAATTAATACTACTTAGTAGCAGTTGAATATTAGGTGTACTTTCATATACAATAATTTTGTTTTAAGAAGCTTTTTGGAAATTAATCCATTGGACATTGACGTATTACATTACTTGTTATGATAGTAAGATAACTGAAAGATTTTGTATATTTAATATGATGCTCTTTTAAAATTTTTTTAAATTCCCTTTAGGGCCATTCTCTTAGTGATGGGTTGGATGAAGTCCAAAAAGCAGAAATGAAAGCTTACATGGAATTAGTCAACAATATGCTGTTGACTGCAGAGGTACAAGATTGTAATGGTTGAAATAAAATGTGATTTTGTATAATTTGTATTCTCATATAAAACTTTTCTTATGGGCTACCTTAAAGCCATTGAGAAGTAGGACTCAGACTGGGGTGGTCATCTGAATTGTTTGATCTTTTTCTGTAAACAAGTTTCTGAATATTCTCAGCTCTAGTTTTTCTGCTATAAGGAGTGAGTCTTGCCTATTCACAGTTTTACTTTAGTCTTTTGAAGTTTACTTTGATAAAACCCATAAAATAATGATGTTTAGACATATATTCTATGCACAAGAAATGTTTTCAGTAAAGCACTGCCAATAAATTTGATAATTCTGTGCAGTGAATTATCCAAGAAGAAAAAACCTCATGTATTTGATTTACAAAGTTGGCTTATTAGAAATTACTATGGCAAAAAGAAAAAGAAAAGAAAAAAAACAGAAATTACTATGGCAAGAAAGACATTTGACCCTTTGCTCTTTGGTGTTTTAAAGTTTTGGTGACTGTTCTTTTGTTCCTAGCTGTATCTCCAGTGGTGTGATGAAGCTACAGTAGGGGAGGTGAGTGGTTCTGCAGCATTTATCTTAATTAAAATTTAATGAGAAAACACTTTTGCTCAGAATCGCAAGTCCCTGCTCATAAATGAAACATTGTGGTTTATACCATTAGTGATACAGTTTTTCACTTACTTTAATTTTGCTTGCACATACATTTTAGGGAAGCTATGTGTCATTGTTTGATAGAACTGGTTGTAAAGTACATAAAAGTTTATATATTTTTAAAGGGAATGGTTTAAAATTTTAATTTTTTATGTTGTAAGCTATATATATTTTTTTCAGATTGCTTTATGTATTTGCTCTCTGAAAGTACATACATATTAGAATTCTGTTTGTAAAAATGCATTATTTTTAGGAAAGATTCTGTATTTTACAAAGTCTTTTTGCTTTAGATCACCCATGCTAGGTATGGATCTCCGTACCCTTGGCCTTTGAACCACATTTTGGCCTATCAGAAGCAGTGGGAAGTCAAACGTAAGATGAAAGCTATCGGATGGGGGAACAAGACTCTGGACCAGGTCAGTACCGACTGAAGCTAATAAAAGCTTCAATTCCTGTGCATTAAAAATGGCATTACTTTAAAAAAATAACCTCAGTGTAATAGTGTAACATAACGAAATACTTGATATTATTTCTCTCTTGTGATGTAGTTATATTTCTTTTATGAAAGTTGCATGTGCTTATTTGCCTATAAGGTCTAAATGACAAATAATTTCTGAAATCCTGCCACCTCAGAATTGCCCCTCTTTATTTGGAGAATATGTTTCTAGATGTCTAAGTAATACTGTTCTCAAATGGGGATCATATTATGCCTGCTATTCTATAACTTGATTTTTTCCTCCCCCTAAACAGCATATTGTGGGAATCTTTTATATCAATAAATAGAACTGCAGCATCAGAGCTTAAAAAAACCTTTATTAAGTATAGTACTTAGCCGGGCAGTGGTGGCCCACGCCTTTAATCCCAGCACTTGGGAGGCAGAGCCAGGCGGATCTCTGTGAGTTCGAGGCCAGCCTGGTCTAAAGTGCAAGATCCAGGACAGGCACCAAAAGTACACAGAGAAACCCTGTCTCGAAAAACAAAACAAAACAAAACAAAAAGTACAGTACTTAACTGGATTTTTTTTTCTGGTGGGGGGTGTCTTAAGTTTACTAAAGTAACAAAAAAATTTAAAAATGTAATTTTCAAGGTCCTGAGGTTGAGCAACAATCATTTAAGCTAACTGGGGTTTCTTTTTGCTATCCCTGATTTCTAGCCAGACATCTGACTGATGTGTGCTGCAAGCGGGTTTAGCAAGTGACTGTGAATAGACTAAGTGAGATCAATCTCAAGCACAGTTCAGTATGTCATTTTTATGGAGCAGCCACCCCTTAAAGTGTAAGAAAAATCATTGGCTATATGGACTCAGTAAAACATTGTTTAGAGAATTAAATTTTGAGAGAAAAACTTTTCGTTAAACGGAGATCTTTATCAGTAATGTAATGTACTTGTATTCACTAATTCCCATTAACATCAAAAGCATTGTCTAGGTCATGTATATATGGTCTGTGGTCTGAACTTTAAGCTGAGTCTTTCTGTTATAAACTGTGATATAAGTAGAGTCTTACATACTTTTATTGTTTTGCTAATGTGGATCTTTTTCTTTTGGTTCACTGCCTTGTGTAGGTCTTAGAAGATGTAGACCAGTGCTGTCAAGCCCTTTCTCAGAGACTGGGAACACAACCTTACTTCTTCAACAAGCAGTAAGATGTTTTATTACTGTGATATGTCTTTGCTTCACATAGAGGTTCCAAATGTCTTTATCACAAAGGTATTATTTTTTCAAGAAGTACATATAACTCTGCTCTTCTTGGCAGAGACCAGCTGTGCGGCTCCTCTTGTTATGTACAGGGAAGGGCTCTAGCCCCCTTGTGGTCATGTCATTGATGTTGGGAGCTTTCTATCCACAGATTTTCTTTTCAAGCAGCAAGACACATTACAGAATGAATATATAGAGAAGACTTATTTTTAAAATTCATTTTTGTACTCATTAAACATTTATCCCCTCTTGGCTGTTAGGCATAGTGCTGGCTCTGAGATCAGATTTCTAAAGTCCAGTCCTTGTTGTTAAGTTTTCTTAAGATCAGTCTTATAAATCAATCAAGTTTTGTATGATTTGACAAAGATTTTGATAGAGATAGTTCAAGGTGCTATAAGAAGTACAAAATATTAAACTTCCAAGTACAAAAACATGAATATGCTGCTAATACAACTCTAATCCATAGTGAAAGGTGCTTGAAGGCCAGGAGAGTCATTACAAACAAGTAGAATACTGTCAGATGGATGAGAAACAGACATTGAGAAGTATAGATAAAATATATATATGTAAATTGAATAATTCATATTCTGTTAACAAGATTTTAAAAATTTAATGCTAATTAAATTTTTTAAATTAAAATGGCAAAGATTTTCCTTTATTAAAAATTATAATTTGGGGGGGTGTTTCAAGACAAAGTTTCTCTGTATATCCCTGGCTGGCCTGAAACTTATTCTATAGACCAGGCTGGCCTTGAACTCAGAGATCCAGCCTGCCTCTGCCTGGAATATTTTCCTAATGAGAAGTCTGCAAAGATGAGTGCAGCAATACATTTGAAATATCTTAAAGCTCATAGGAAGAGAGTTGGTCCACACATATCCATATCACAGTCCGCAAAGTCACTTTTAAGCACAATAGTGGGAAGTAGTATTTTTTTCTTCATAGCATAACAAAGAAATTTAAGAGCAAGGTACATGATAGTCTTTGTGTGATTCAACAGTATTGTAGAAATTCTGAGTAATGTAAATTTTTGCATTTCTTTTTACAGTGTGTGTGTGTGTGTGTGTGTGTGTGTGTGTGTGTGTGTGTGTGTGTGCAGGGATCATGCATGCATGGAGGTCAAAGCACAGTTTTTGGGAGTCGATTCTCTCCTACAGTGTGGGGCCCAGGGATTGAGTTTGGATTGAGCCAGTGCCTTACCCTGACTCATGTGTTTTTGTTGTTTGTCCTTGTCTTTAGTAAGAGTTGTAGGTTTTTCTGAACTGGTTTTCTTTTCTTTTCTTTTTTTTTTTGGCATAATTCACATTTTATAAAATTGGCACTTTTATGACTATGGTTTTGAGTTTTAAGAAATACATAATTGTTGCATAACCACAAGTGTACTTTATTTTAAAAAACTTATTTATGTATGTGTTAGGGGGCATTCCATAGTGCAAGTGTGGAGGTCAGAGGAAACTTAGGGAAGCTGGTTTTCTCCTTCTACCATAGGAGTTCCTGGGATAGAACTCAGGTCACCAGGATGGGCAGCAAGTGCCTTAAGCCTGCTCAGCCATCTTTCCAGCCTCACAAGTACTTTTTAAAAGGAAGGAATTGTGGGAACTGATAATTTGTAAAACTCAGAATCAGTTAATATGAGTCACTGAAGTCTGTAAGGATTGCAGGGCCTGATAGTGAATGCCTTTCATGTCAGCACTTGGGAGGCAGAGGCAGGTGAATTTGTGAGTTTGAGCTTAGGCTGGTTTACATAGAAAGTTCTAGACCAACCAGGACCACATAAGGAGACATTATCTTAAATTTTAAGGGTTATAAGAAATGTGTTTTGATAATGTATGTGCTTTGTTTGGTTCATTTATTATATCCTGCTTCCTCATAGGTTCTAAAAAGCAACTTTAAGTAGCTTTCTTAATGTAACAGTTTGTATATGCTCATATCCATATATAAATTCAGTGCCTTTGGAGTTATATGAGTATATGCTTTTAAAAAGCATGTGACATTTTGATCACTTCTGGGTAATTCTGACCCACCCTTGAGCACAGATTCATTGTTGACCTCATTCAGAGCCTCATTTACTGATAAAGAGTGCCCAGCTATGTAGGAAGTGAAGGATGATTGATATAAACCTGTGTTAAGAAAATAAGTCCCCACTTGTAAGATAGATATCTCTTTTTAAGAAATGTTAGGAATGTAGGAAAGTTAGTATTTATATTACTTCCAGTGAAGTACCTTAACTCTGCATTTATCCACTTCATGTCCTTGGTTCTTTGTAAGGATCTGCCTGTTATTGATTCTTCATTTATGATGAAAAAATTATGGTGCTATTAAGTTTAAGGACTCTTGTTATTTAAAAGGAATGCTACCCTTTTGACTACCTTCTTCAACATGACCACAGATTGCACACTTTCATTTTCTTTTATTTTTAGACAGGAATTTGTGTATAACCCAAGATCACCTTGAATTCACAGTATTACTGACTAAGCCTGAGTACTTCAGTGAAAGGCATGGGCCAGGTTGTTCACCTCACTTTATGTAATACTCCATCATTGCATGAAGAGAGGGAAGACTGCGAAAGGATGTGAATAATTACTGTTAGAAAAAAGATCCCACATTCTGCAGCATACTTCTTTTTCTTTCCTTCATGTATTCAGCAAATCCTGGAGTCTACAGATACTGTACTAAGATCTGGGGCTATAAAGATTCAGGCAGTGCCAGCTGCCTTGATAACTTACAGACTCTGGTCAGGGAAACAGTTCAGTAAGTGCAGTTCTAGTGTGGTGTAAGACACCTTACCTTTTTGTTGACTCTTGTGATGGCACATGGAGAACCTGCTCTGTGTGTGTGTGTGTGTGTGTGTGTGTGTGTGTGTGTGTGTGTGTGTGTTCCATGTCTTAGAATATCTTTTTTTTTTTAAATTTTTAACATAGTTTCTGCCACAATGGAAATGGACTGTTTATTTGGTGATTAAAATAATGAATGCAGGGCTAGAGAGGTGTCTCAGTGGTTAAGAACACCGGCTGTTCTTCCATAGGACCTGGGTTCAATTCCCAGCACCCACATGGCAGCTCACAACTATCTGTAACTCCAGTTCCAGGGGATCTAACACCTTCATACAGACATACATGCAGACACCAATGCACATGAAATAAAAAAATAATAATAATAATAATAATAAAAGGAATGAAACTAATATGTTATCTTTTTTATGTTCTATAACAAATTTAAAATGAAAAAATTCTATCAAGTTGTGATTGTGGTAGAATTTATTTCTGTGACTTTTTCCTTTTAAATTGATGAATAAAATGTTCTTCAAAAAAGAATGCTTTCTGACATAAAAATGAGGTGCCTCAGCTTTCCTCATCTTTACTTTTTTTTTTTTTTTTTTTCAGACCTACTGAACTTGATGCTCTGGTGTTTGGCCATTTGTACACCATTCTTACCACACAGTTGACCAGTGATGAACTTTCTGAGAAGGTGAAACACTATACCAACCTCCTCGCTTTCTGCAGAAGAATTGAACAGCACTATTTTGAAGATCGGGGTAAAGGCAGGTTGTCTTAGAGTTGTATGTCAGTTATTATTTAAAAAAAAATCTAACTTTTGAAATATGTATTACTTGAACGATATAATAATAGATAATAGTTTCAGAATTTCAAAACCAAAAACATTGTTTTTTGAAACCTCAAAAAATTGCATAATGTCATATACGTGTTCTTTGTACTGTTATTTGTGTCCACCTTGTTTTGAATTATTTGATTTGTTACATTGTATTCTATATCTTGACATTTTATTTCTTTATGATCATATACAAATAAACCTTAAGCAACTGTGGTCGTTTCATTTACTTTGGTCTTTTTGGCAACTCACTGAACTTAGGACGCATGGAATAAACAGTTCTCTAAGGAAAGCAATTGATGTGTGTACTGAGACTACTGAGCACATGGTGAAACTGGCTACCCCAAGTACTCTTTCCAAGTGTGCTGAGAAAGTGGGTGACTGGAGGTCATCCAGTGAGGCGCATGTTGAGCATTCTTTATACCTAAATTAAATTGAATTAAACAGTGTTTCATTAGGGCAGGGATGTTTTTTTTTTGTGTGTGTGTGTGTGTGTTTTTTTTTTTTTTTTTTTTTTTTTTTGGTGAAGGGAGGGTAGTTTTCATAGGAGTAGTGATGGGAATTCATACACAAAAACTAAGAATTATGTAGTCTCAGATTTCCCAGTGTTTTCTGTCCCATCATAGTAGTGATGCTGTAATCAGATGTAAATCTGTTATTGACATTTCAAGAGTGATAGTCACTTGATACTGCCTTCTTATCCTTTACCAAACATTTCTAACTCACTTAATCTCACAGAACACTTAATGGTGATCATCTCCAGTTTAAAAAAGAGGAAATGGAATCCCAATTTTTTAAAATGTTCATACATGTATACAAATATTTTAGTCATATCCATCCGCCACTCCCTCCAGTACCTCCTATCTCTTTTCCCACATATATCCCATCTCCTCCCTAACTTCCTGTCTTTAAAATAATTAGAAGTTTTTACAATCTAAGTCACTCATGTCTGTGAGGTCATCCAGTGTGGGTTGTGGGGAAGCATTGGTAGGCTTCCCCAGAGAAAAGTGACTCTCCCTCTCTCAGCAGTCGTTAGTTGCCATTGGCCTCTCCATGAGGAATGGGATATTAGGGGGAGCCCTTCTCCCCTCCATGCTGACATTGGGGGAGCCCTTCTTCCCTCCACACTGACATAGTTGTTCTCATTTTCACTTGTATTTCATCTCCATGCTTACATTTTACCCCCTTCAGGACAGGGTTTCTTTGTAGCCCTGGCTGTCCTGGAACTCAGAGATCTGCCTGCCTCTGCCTCCTGAGTGCTTGAATTAAAAGTGTGCACCACAACTGCTAGGCTTCAGGCTAACACTTTTAAAGGGTTATTAAGTTTCATGTTTATATCCCATAAAGTGCTTTAAAAAAAAACAAAACTAAACAGTACCTTACTATGTAGCCTTGGCCTGGAACTCACAGAGACTTGTCTGTCTCTGTCCCTAGAGTGCTGGGATTCCAGACATTTGTTATCACTTGTTCTGTTTGTTTCAAGGTTTTCAAAATTCTTCTGTGTGTGAGTACTTCTCGGCATGTTTGTGTGTATACCAAGTGTATGCCTGGTGCCTTCAGAGGCCAGCTCCCGTGGAACTGAAGTTACAGACAGTTGTGAGCTGCACTCTGTGTGCCTAAAGTGCTTATTTTAATTCATTCAACAGCCAGGGTTGTGTAAAGTAAGTACTCTGCAGAGAGTGATGTATGTATGTATGTAAAATTTAGATCAGAGTAACTCAGTGGTTGCCTGGGGTCAGATTTTTTTGTTCTTAATGGATTAAATGCAGAGGGGCATTTTTTGGGAGGGTAATGGGAAATTATTTTGCTTCTGATGTTTATAAAAATCAAACTGCATTTTATTGTGTGTAAATTACAACCCAACAAAGTTTATTTAAGTAAATTTGATCATTCTGCCTTCCCCTCCTCTCCTCTCCCCTCCCCTTCCCTCCATCATAGGAAATAGAGATTTTCCTTTAAAAGTCACTAGCTTTGGAGGTAGTCTAGGCTGGCCTTGAACTTGGAATCGGGCTCCTGAGTTGAGATTCTTGGGCTTTTGAGTATCAGTTTACATTTGGTTATTTGTCTAAGTCTTCTATTTCCTCCTAGTATAAGGGAAGAGTCTGTGGTAAATCAGCTCTAGACTGAGGTTTTTCCCTTTTTGTTGGGTTTTATTCCATACCTGGCTAATGAGAAAGGTGATTCTTCTTTTAGATTGTTTCATTTTTCACTTCAGATTCTGGTTAAGTCTGATACCAACCTGGGTTTCAGCCCCCTGTTCTGTTTTCTCTTATACCACTGTGCAATTTTCAAGTGATTTGATACTGTACTGCACACTGCTTTAGATAAGAGGAGAGGAAAGACATTTTTTAGTTGAAGAAGTCGATACTTAATCTGTGATTCTTGAGAATGTCTGCTTGCAGTCACACACCTCTGTCCAAGTTATTTCGTGCTCTGCTGTTACTGCTCCGCGTCTCCATTTAGCCAGCAGTCACAAATTCAACCCGAAAGACAGACCAGTGATGAGGAGTGAGACAGGCAGGTGTTAGTAATGGAGCTGTGCCATGCTAGAATTCAGCCATCTATATAAAGGCATTAAAACTAAAAAACAAAAAAAAAAACCCTACTTGTCTGCCAAACATATCTGTAGGCCACATTCAACTGATTGACTCCCTTCATGAACCTATTGACTTGATTTGTGACTTAAACTGTACATTACCAGAGACCACAGTGGTGCGTGCTTTTAATTCCTACATCCAGGAGACAGAGGCAGACAGATCTCTGAGTTCAAGGTAACCCTAGTCTACTTGGTGTGTGCCAAGTCATCCAGGGTTAGCCAGTGAAATCCCGTTCATGGCTGTGTAAAGGAGTTTGTTGAGGAGGCAAGGGAGCTTTTTCTGTGGTGCAGTCTCCTTACCCTCTGCCTAACTAAGCACCACTGGTACTTGAGTTTAGTGCTAACCAATAGTGATAAAGTTGATGGCATCGTGTGGCTCTAGTTGCTGGCCATTGCAAATAGCTTTCCTTTTTGCCAGCAGCAAATGTTCACATTGCTCTGGGTTTGAGCAAAACTGTATATGTGCATGATTGCAGTATTTCAGAAGTAACGAGAATGTGGATAGCTCCCAAATGACCCGTGTTACAGTGTCTAGTACTTGGGTAAGAATCCCATTTTCTCATTTATTATTTGGTCAGTCATCCATTTAATATGTATTTAAATGTAGGCAGAAGTGAGTTGGTGGTTTCTTTTCTCTGAAGGCACTTAGAACTTAGTGTTAGGAGTAAAAAACCAGCACTGGGACCGCAAAGGCGAATATCGCTGAGGTGGGCTTAATGAAGCCTCGAAGGATCAGCTGGACTGTTGGCAAATGCCTCATTTCCTGGGGCTGTCCCCTCACAAGTGCAGCAGAGCTTCCACAGTTCTCACAATCGTCGCCCACTTGTTCCGTAGGTCTCCAGTTGTTGTTTTTTTTTCCTTGCATTAGTCAGGTTGAAGGATTCACGGTATTAATCACGAGTGAAGTTGTTATTTATCACCTGCTGGGTGAGAAATAATAATTTTGGCACGAGTGGGGCAGCAGGCCAGAGGTACCAAATTAAGTAAAACATCTAAACACTAGCAAGGATCATTTCTCTGATTAATGAATTGTTACAAAGAAAAAGCACTCCTCATTATCTGGTCTTAACAATACAAAGTGGGGCCCGCAAGAAAAAAGGGACCAGCTTGCTCAAGCCAGTTTGTGTTTGTTTCATTACTTTCCCCTTCTGATTCTCTACAGAATTTTGCTGAAGTCACACCATTTTTTGGTTTTCTTTGTTGCAACCTGCGTAACTAGGATTACAGGCATGTGCTACCAGGCCCAGCCAAGTTAAAATGTTATCTAAAATGCCAACATGTTTACTATTTCTGCTGAGTACCGTTGATGAAGGGCTTACTTAAAAAGGGGTCCGTTTTCATTTGTGGGTCTTTTTCTTTGACAATTTCAAAATAGGAGAGCTTGTTTCACTCTGATTCCTCAAGAATTGTTTTTATTTTATAGTGACATTAAGACAACCCCCCCCCCATTCATAATAGGAATAACAAGGACCAGGCTTATCCTGCCTTAAATAACTAAAAAACAACAACAACAGATAAAATACATGAAATGATGGTTTCAGGCAAGGACAGTGATCCTTGCCTGAAGGGGAGAGCTTTTCCAGGCTACCTAAAGCAGATGAGGTAGAAGCCAGCGGTCTCCTTTAGTGCAGAAGTCACAGAGTAGAGTGCTGGAGGGAAGACACCTGTACAGTGAACTCTGGAATGCTGCAGAAGGGCTCTGCTGTTCATATGGAAAAACCACCGGGGGCCCCAGCAAAGAACTTTGGGGACAGAAGAGCAAAACAACCCTGCTCTGACAGAAGGCTCTACATGTTTTAGTTCCTGCTAGAGTAGAAAGGCCACCTATACACATGGCATCAGATAGAGTAGAAAGACCACCTACACACATGGCATCAGATAGAGTAGAAAGACCACCTACACACATGGCATCAGATAGAGTAGAAAGACCACCTATACACATGGCATCAGATAGAGTTTCTAGACCACCTACACACATGGCATCGGATAGACAGCTCAGAAGGATACTGCTTGCCTTAGTGTCCATGTGGAGTGAAGTCCTGAGTGAATGTGTACTGTTGACATGTCAAGGACTCCAGTGCCTCAGACCCCTGGGGATGGCAAAGTCTCCCCAGGTCAGGTTAAGAGGAATGGCAAAGCTGCCTTCTGTCCAACCACAGATGTTACTAAAGGTTAAGGGTTAGCTAAAACCAGTGTGTGCAGAAACTATCAACCACAGCTTCCCTTCCCAGACAGCTGCAAACTGAGACTGTACCCCTACAGACCTACTGAGATTAGATTTCCGGTTCAGCTAATGCTCTGAGTTTCCTGGTTGTTATTGGTGTGTCTCCATCAGAGCCCATGGCCCACCCGATCCCATCTTTTCTGTGTATTTGTCTATTGTTTCTTCATTCCCTAGCACTCCAGGTCATTCCCTAAGCTGGGCAGGTCGTGGCAGTTAGGGCCAAATTAGGCCTCTACTAAGATGGCTGTCTAAACCCACAAAACAAAGCTTAAAGAGAAAAACTTTGAAAGAAAGGAATTCCAAGAAACATTTTAAAACAAAGCCTTCAATTAGTTAAGAAACACAAAAATCTCTAGTACCCAATAGTGTCAAAATCAACGTCTGAAATCCAATGAGAAGAGGCCAGGTGTACAAGGAAACAGGAGAAAAACCAATTGGTAGAACTAGGCCTAGAAATGGCACATGGAAAGAATTAGACAAGTGTGTGCAAGCAGTGATCATACTTCATATGCTTGGGAAGGAAGACAGGAATGCTCTTAAAACACATTCTAGGAGAGGCAGGCCCAACAGGAGAGTGGGGTGCAGATTTCAGAGCTTGGGGGACTGAAGAAGCAGCGCGGAATGAGCAAGACAGAGAAGTGCTTGCACTTCAGGATGCTCTGTAGGCAAAATGTGCTAAGGACTGGATACCACAAAATAGGATTATATTGTTTGCTTTTCAGAGAATGCATTTCAATAAATATTGAAAGTATTGAAAAAATAGTATTTTCAAGTGAGAATAATCTCAAATGAAGATTGAATTGCTAAACTTTATTGTTGCGCTAGAAATTTTCTTGTCATGTTTATATCTTATGTAGATACATGTGTGTATATATATATATATATATATATATATATATATATATATATATATGGGAATAAACAATGTTTCCTTTTTTATTTGCTTTATAATGCTTATGATAATTATTGTAGATTAATAACACATTTCTGCTTCCTGTGGTCTTTAATAGTACTTAAAGAACATTATCTCCATGTACACCTAATCTGAATATCAAATGAGAACTTCACTTCTGAAATAGTCCAGGAAAAAGGGTGACTTTATTTTAAGCTCCTTTGACAAAGATTAATAAGGAGGATTATATATAGTACTTAAAGTAACTAATTTTTAAAAATAAATCAAAAGCATCTTTAATGGAAGGGAAGTCAAGGATAGCTGTATTTGGTCTCCTGTTACAGTGCCAGGATGAAATCACAAATAGGAAAGCCATCCACTGACAAAACTCAGCCAGTGCTTCCAAAAACTGAAAATTGAACTGCCGTATGATCCATTTATACCTCCCCGAGGTATATTACTGAAGGAATCCACGTCAGGATATAATAGAGATGTTGCACATCTGTGTTTGCCACAGCACTCTTAGCAAGGACCAACTTACAGAATCAGCAAGAGACGCATGGTAAACATAGATACAATGGAGGATTACTGAGCCATAAACAAGGGAAAAAATCATGTTTGTGGAAAATGGATTGAACTGGAGATCATCCCGTTAAAATAAGCCAGTCTCAGAAGACAAATAGCTGTGGGATGTTGGGAGGGGGGCAAGAAAATGGAGGGGAGACATTTAGGGGAAAGGATGGGAATCACAGTGGGGTTGAGTGGGAAATGAAAGATTAATTATGGTCCAGGCACTGCAGGAGCAAGTTTGGAAATATAATAGTAGTACCCATTATTTTATCCAATTAATATACTAGGAAGAAGCTAGAAAAAAAACCAACCAAAATGAACTGAATTCAAACAAATATTAACTGAATATTTTTATATTTGTTGAGTTTTGAAGGACAGCCAAAACCAGACAGTTCCTATTCTCAAGAAGTCTCAATCTATACATGCAGATAAGACGAAGATGGGGCCAGGGATATAGCTCAGTGGTAGAGCACTTCTAAGCATGCTTAGGATGCTGAACGTGGTTCCCAGCACCAATGAATGGATGAATAAATGAAGGAAAATAATTTTTTTAAAGATGACAATGTTTAAAAAGTTAAAGAAGAATTCCGAAAGGCAGCAATTTAGGAAGAGGCATACACCACAGAGAGTGTCAACAACCAGATGTGCTCTGGGAAAATTAGTGCCATTTTATGGAACAACTTTGAAAAGCATCGTGGAGGAAGCTGAACAGCAAAAGCTGTAGACTAGAAGGCCACAGACAAACTGACACCAGGAGCCACGGACACCTACCTCAGAGTGCTTGACAAGGTTTCTTTGAAACAGTCATGGCAGATGAAGTTAGAAGTTAAATTTGAACTAGATTACCAAGAATTTTGAGGGGGGTATTTAAGTAAGTAAATATTTAGGCAACACATGACATATGCTCATTTTAGACACAACTGTGCATGGAAGTTGCACTGAATTTGGAGTCAAAAGACTTGAGTCTTACTCCTGGCCCCAGCTGGTAGCAGTAAACATGGTCTCAGACAGCTTCCTCCCTTTCTGAGTCTGAGCTTCCTCATTACAGAGGGGAAATCTTAATACTGATTACGTCCACCTCACTATCATGGTGTAAAGATCAAATGGATATAGTGGATGATGAAGTACTCTGGAAACTGAAGTGTTATTTTTATTGGAGAAAAGAATATGATGATCTGATTGGCTATTGAACAGGATTCATCAGGAAGTTGTGTACAGTATGCCACCCATAGTCAAGAGATAAAAAAGGTTATCCTATTAAGCTTATGTAGCAAGTACCTGAATTAGGAGGATTGTGAAGAAAAAGGACACAGGGGCCAGTTTCGAGAAAACCCTGAGTGGAAAAGCCAACAGGGATGACAGGTCATTGGATGTGATGAAGTAAAAGTGGGATCCAGAGCCTCGTGTTAGGAAACTGAAGGGCATTCTTGAGAGATTAGGAGTTTGGGGACCAGCTTTGAGTGTGTTGAGTTGGACATGCAATGGTTAAACAGCATTGATTTTTATAGTCTAATAAAACTGCCTAGGACTCGTCAGCAACGTAAGAGATATTCAATAACCATGTAGTTGGTATTTTAAGGCCATAAGAGAACAAAAGGTCTGGAGACGGGGAGCCTTGACAATTCTCATTTCATAACAAGAAAATTGAACTTGTCAGAATAAGCTCCTAGGGGGTTGCTGGCCACATCTTACAAACGCCTCAAATGTAAATTCACTAAATCCATCATGCTCATTTTTCTTCTAAATTTATTGTTAGCATATGTATGCTCTGTTTTCCCCATCTTGCTGTTAATTGAAAGAGTAACAGGTAATCACAAGTGGCAAATGATGGAAATTTTGTTAACTGCCTTTTTTGAAAAGTACTGTCAATTGAACTCAGCACTTTGTGAGTGCCAGACAGACATGCTGCCGTCTAGCTACGGCCTGCACCCATTGCCTATTATTTCAATTGTGAGTGTTTAATTTCTGGAAATGTTGAAGCACCACCAAGACAGCTTTGATGGCTCTGGATCCCAAAGCGTAACTGGTCTTATGTGTGATGCTTGTTTTAGAATACTTAGGTGGAACTATTTTTAAAAATTAAATTTGTTTGTTGACAATTTCATGCATACGTAGTGAATTATTCTTTTTTCTATTTTTTAAATAAAGTTTATTAACAATGTAATTATATCACTTTCCTCTTTCCCTTCCTTCCCTCTGGACCCTCCCTGGTTTCCTCCCTCCATCTCCTTTCATGTCCCATCCATTCTCAAACTGATGGCCTATTCTTATCCCCTACCTTCTCTTACCTCTCTCTCATCCTTGTTATCTCCTCTTCATCCTCTACAGATTCTCACCTCTCCCTTTTGTTTTTACATCCATGCCTTTTGTGCGTGTGTGTGTGTGTGTGTGTGTGTGTGTGTGTGTGTGTGTGTGTGTGACCCCTGATTTTAACCAGGATGTTCTGTGTGACTGAAAGCATCCATTGGAGCCTGGTGGGCTCTTACACAACTGGAAGCAATGGCCACCCCTCCCCTAGAATCCATCAGTTGCCAATAGTTCATCAGGGAGGGGGAGGGCCCCATGAGCCCCTCCCCATCCAGGATTGGCTGTTGACAGGCCTAGACTTGTGCAGGTCCAGGGTAGGCAGCTGGAGTTGCTGTGAGATGTGCTTGCAATGGCTGTGCTGTGCTCTGAAGATAGCATTTTGCATCCCTTTACATTCCTCCCACTGTTCCCCAGTGTTCCCTGCGCGGTCCCTTGGAGCAGGTGGTATGAATGTCTGGTTCAGGGCTGAGCACTAAGCCATCATTTATTCTAAGCGTGTTGAATACCCATACAGTGTCTACACTTACTACCATTCATTGCATCAAGAGCTGGAGGGGCCAGTTTTGTTTTAGAACTTACTTTTGAATTAAAATTAGAGACTTGGACCAATCTTCAGAATTTGCAAACTTTTAAAGTCTGACTGGTGGAGGATGAGAGTCAAATACATCTTCATCTAGGGAGATATGTTTGTCCATGTGAATTTTATAGTAAAATGAATCCATCTGTTTCAGATTAATTTATACTCCACCTATAAAAATGATTTTGTGGAAATCATTTGGTGTCCAAACAGATTCCTTTGGGACGGTCTTTAAAATTTTTAGTTATCCCCCGCTATCATCCCCTTTCCTACCCTGATAAAGATGGAGAATAATAATGTGAGGAAAATTGCTGTGCTCTGAATTGAATGTCTGGATTTAAAAAGAAAATAAGGGCCAGGTGGCGGTGGTGCATGCCTATAATCCCAGCACTTGGGAGGCAGAGCCAGGCGGATCTCTGTGAGTTTGAAGCCAGCCTGGTCTACAGAGCGAGATCTAGGATAGGCACCAAAACTACTCGGAGAAACCCTGTCTCGAAAAACAAACAAACAAACAAACAAAAAAAAAAAAAAAGGAAGAAAGAAAAAGAAAAAGAAAATGTTTCTTAAAAGGAAAAATAAAACTTGCAGTCTCAAAAGTTCAAATGTATTTGCAATTTAAAAGTATTTAGTGTGTGTGTGTGTGTGTGTGTGTGTGTGTGCATGATAGCGCACAGATGTGACATATGTATATAAGAAAATTCTATTGATGTGTTCCCAGAACTATAGTGATCTGCAGAGGTGCTTCCTTGTCACGGTGCTCGGAAGGAAGGCACCAGGTCTATAGTCATAGCAAATCCTTACAATGAATTGCATTTGCTAGTTGCAGCAGTAACCTGCTCTGTTTACAACTGGTGATAACAAATATGCCCCGTACATTCTCTTCCAAAGGAACAAAATGCAGGTCATTTCTAAGGCATTTGGCACAGCAGTCAAGCAGGGCCAACAAGCTTTCCCCTTTATCAAAATATATTCATTCCAGTTTTCAAATTGCTGTTTTTGAGTCCTAAATCTCTACCCACACTAATTTCTGTGGGTCAGACTTTGACCCTGATTGGACCAAAATCTGGAGTTGGATATTCACGGCGGAACGCTTCCCGCTCCCCGCGTGTCAGAAGCCATATTGCTGCAAATGCCTCACACACCTAGGAGGATGGCTTGTGGAACTGATGAGGTGAGAGCGCTGTACAGCGGCGCGGGCCTGGTAATCACAGGACTGAGGAAACACATACATCATCTGCCACACAGGTTGGCATTTCAAGTAAAAAACCTTCACACTGTGTAAGGTGTTGGACAAATGATGGCCATATGCATGTTTGTCTGGGTGCAGATGGCTCTGTGTTCTCAGAGAGGAGAAAGCTGAGCTCGGCTCTTTTTGCAGACAGTTTAATATTGGTGACACAGTTTATGTCCTCTGCAAAAACAATAATGGAACGGAAGGTGACATAAATTATTTGCAAATCGTTTGACATATGCAGGGCATTGTCCTTGCAATAATCACCATCAGTCTGTCAGTTTAAGATATGAACCATGCCACTGCCATTTTATATCATTGTGTTAAAGCTTTCACATGCTGTAATTTTACAGATTTGTTCTTCGGGGATCCACGGCAACACAAATCATATTGGATTGTGTTTAGTCATGTACTGTATCATGCACACTGCTTAGATAAAAACAAAAGCACACATTCCGTAAGATGGGGGTCTTGAGGCAGTCTTCCCTGTCCTGTCTTTGTGAGGTGGTGCCCAAATTATCGCCTGCCCCCATGGATACTGTCACTCAACTTTAGTTCGTTTTTCAGGTCAGTGAGGTTATTTATGGGAATGTTAACTTTCTATTTACCAGTCTCTCCAGAACGTACAGAATTGAAAATGGTTTATCACGAGGATATTTCTTAACTGTGTTTTCTAAAATTCACGAAGTTAGTATGCAAGTATCCCATGCTATGTCATAACCTCCCTTTAGTTTCGTAAATGGTGCCATTGCATATATTTTCAGCCTAAGACTTTAACAGCAAATGGTGATTAGGTAGCAGACTGTGTTTGTTGTCCCTTTTCTATTGTATGAACTTAATGCCATATGGCATGTTTTACTTATTGAGTAGTTGATGCCAATTGGTGTTGAGAACTGCATTTTCCAGTGTAACCATACGGAGCAAATGTTTGAAATTCATCTGCATCACTGCTGTATCGCACATATTTGGACCAATTGATAAATGACCTTTAGAGAGAGTTTCTCAATTTCCCAGAGTTTATAAGAAAACTATAAATTCTAAAACATGGCATTCAGAACTGGAGAACAAAATTTTCAAGAGAAATATGATTTGTTTTATTTGGCAAAGTTACTTCCACTCTGTTATATCAACAAAGCTGCATCTGCTGCCTCTCATTACACGGCCCTTAAAAAAGATTTATTGCATTTCCATCTCTGAAATAATATTTATTCGTATGGCAGGTAGCCACGATCAGTATGCTATCATAATTATGGCTATACTGATAAGTGCACGGAGACAAGCATTTACAGACAAATTGTTTTAACCTATCTTAAACGGTGCACTTAAATGATACATCAGGGGATTTGACATTAAGTTTGGATGATTTCAGAAAATCTTTATAGTAGCATTAAATTGGGATACTTAGCACTCAGGAAAAATTTAAACAAAAAATTTAAGCTTGATGAAGATGCCAATACAATCAAACATTAGATTTAAAGGATAGAATTTTTATTTCTTCCAACCAACTTAACTAATTCATTATTTCGTGAGTTGCTGCCAGTTTGCTGACTGGAGTATCTCACTTCTGTATTTATCCTTCTATTGAGCTGGTCCAGCGGATGCCCGGCAAGCACCTCCAACGCCGCATGCCATTTCTGAACATGTCCTTGCATTATTTCCCCCAACTTGGTGATCTCACCACCTACTCCCATGTTCCTTCCTGTCCTGGAACTTTGATGCTAATTTCTGTTATGAGGCATGTTTATGCTGTAGTCGATTCTTTCCATTTTTATTAGTCTGCTAGGTCTGAGCCCGTGTTGGTTACAAGATGCTCAGTAAGTACTGGTTGGACTGAGTCATTTGGGGCAGCTTGTTCTCCATGTCAGTATTGTCACGAGCTGTCAGTAGTTGTGGTGAATTCACCACCTCATCGACCCCCTCCCTGCTTCGGACCCATGCCATCCCTCTGCCAGCACTTACTAAATAATCTTTTCACAGGGCGAGGGGTCCTGTTCTGCCCCATGCTGTACTGGAGTCCTTGCTTCTTCAAGAACCAAGTGTTTCTTCTTCCTGCTCCAGGGGACTCCTGGTCCTCTGGAATGTTCTTATTTATTTCTCATCAGCAGGGCTGGCCAAATATTATCTTCATGCTATCATTTGTAGGGTTTTTTTTTTTTTTAATTTTGATTCTTTTGTTTGTTTGAGACAGGGTCCCTCTGTGTAGCCCTGGCTGTCCTGGCTTACTAGGACAGGCTAGCCTCAAATTCACAGACATCCACCTGCCTCTGCCTCCCATGTGCTGGGATTAAAGGTGTGCGCCACTGTGCTCCACTGTTAGCTGTAATCTTAAAGCTGTGGCTGTTACAAACTCTGACCTCTTAACACCTACTTGTAGGTCTCACATGTTCAGATCTAGAGTTCTCTTTTTCTGTCAATTGTTTACAAATAGTAAATACTTATAAAAACTCTTCCATTGTGAAAAAACTAAACATACCCTGTCATACGGTGGGTAGTATAATGAGTTCCCGTCCTCATCATCACCTGGCTTCAGCAATAATGGCTCTGAAGACAATCTTACTTCTTCAAGACAACTATTCTCCTGTGTGCCTTTGTTTTGAATAAGATATGAGATAACAAACATCATATTCAAATAAAGTATGTATTTAATAAATCTTTTGAAGCCTTAAGAAATATCATCATGATGGCAAAATTGCCTTACTCTCTTTTAATATGCAATCAAAGTTCAGGTTTCTTGGTTGTCTCATAAATGTAGTTTTGAAATTGTATTTGTTTGGGCTGAAGTGTGGTGGCACATGCTTTTAATCCTACCTCTCGGGAGGCAGGGAAGGCAGATCTCTTTTGAGTTCAAGACCAGCCTGGTCTACAGAGTGAGTTCCAAGACAGCCAGGGTTATACAGAGAGACTGTGTGTCAAAAAAAGAAAGAGAGAGAGACAGAGAGGAAGAAGGAGGAAGAGGAGGAGGAGGAGGAAAGGAAGGAAGGAAGGAAGGAAGGAAGGAAGGAAGGAAGGAAGGAAGGAAGGAAGGAAGAATTTGTATTTGTTCAAATAAAACCCAAATAAGGCCCATATTTTTCTATTGGGTTGATTTCTCTTCAGTTTTGAGAACTTTTTTTAAAACTGGAATTTAGTTGTTGGGATGTCAGGCCTGTGTCCTGTATCCTTTTCTGCCATTTGGATTCAATGATGGTGTCTTCTTCCCATTTATTCAATAATTTCCAATTAGTGAATTGGTTCTATCATATCCTTCAAAGGTGCATTCTTTTCATGAATTAATTTTTCACAGTATTACTAAGAATGCATGAATTAAGAAGTGTTTTTGGGCTGGGCAGTTGTGATGTGCCTTTAATCCCAGCACTAGGGAAGCAGAGGCAGATGGATCTCTGTGAGTTCGAGGCCAGCCTGGTCTACAGAGTAAGTTCCAGGACAGCCAAGGCTGTTAAACAGAGAAACCCTGTCTCGAAGTATTTTGGGTTCAGTTCTTGTCTTTATCATTCCAAGAGAATCAGAACTGTCCCACTTTTGGCCAGGAGGAGTTTTTTCAGTGTGGTTTCTGAGTCTTTTTGACTGAGTGACATTTGGTAACCTTTATTTTGGCCATTCTTATTTCTTGCCCCAGACCTGGCATCCAGACCCTGGAAAGGTGTGGGTCTTTTTGGTGGGAAATACTGTGTTCAGAGAGATCTGGACTTGTCCTGACTAGGGTAGTGGGAGAATGAGGAAAGGACAGACAGACGCACATGTAGAAAAGCTGTGATCATGGGTTGTGTGCCCTTTGACGGAGTGGTTCCAACTACAGAACAACCTGGAAGCTCAGCACGTTTATGGACCGCACTGAGAAGGGGCAGCTCATCTGAGTAGACGGTGTCTGCAGGCAAGCAGTCATCCCAGGGTGTGACCCTCCAGGGAGAGGAAACTGCAGTGGCTGGTCTTTGCACACAGTGGTCACTTATTCTAAACCCCGGAACTTGCTTGCACACACTGTCAACACTCACGCTCAGACCAGAAGAGGGCTTTGCTATGCTGAGGCCTGGTCTGTATGGGGAAGGCTCTGCCATTCCTATGGGTCTGAGGCATTGGTCCTTGACACGGCCGTGCCCGTATCAACAGTACACGTTCACTCAGGACTCCATCTGCTCTTTACACATTTCTTCAGGGCTTCCTCAGCTCTCCCCTGGGAAATGGCACTTAGAGGTCCTGGTTCAGATGCTCATGGATTCTGAGAGTTCCCACCATTTCTAGGTAGATAACCGTGCTTACATTGACAAAGCACAAGCGTATGCAGAGAAGGACTGTTGTGTCCGTGTCCCAAATACAACTCCCTGGTGTCTGTTTCCCTCCTTCTCTTCATTCTACCATAGAAAAAAATAGGTCCATGAAAAGTTGTATGCATTCCTATAGATCTATCGCTATATATTTCCAGACAAGGCTTCCTTATAGTGCCCAGGCTGTCCTCAAACTTCTGGATTCAATTCATCCTCCTCCATCAGCCTGAATATCTAGAGCTACCACTTTGTGTGTTACTGTGCCCAGGTATGTTTTTTTTTTTGTGTTTGTTTGTTTTTGTGTTTCTTTTCTTTCTTTTTTGTGGGGATTGAGTCCAGGGTCTTATCCATGTTAGATAAGAGCTTTATCACTGACCTACGTCCATGACCCTACCCTTATACTAATATACTCTTGGAATAGATTCCTAGATGTGAGATGTATGAGGTGAATGATGTGTGTCATTTTGCTAGCAAATTTCCTAGGAATAGTCTAATTTTGTGTTAATATTAGCAGTGTGCCTGTTTCCCCACAGCCTCAATAATAAAACATGTTTCCTAACTTGGGACTTCTTGAACTTTTCCACTCAAGACTCCTGTCACTCAATAAACATTTATGTGACCCCAGGCAGAGATGCATGGAAGGCAGGTATATGCACCAAACATTTACTCATAATTAATCATAAGGAAAATCATTTTAAACTAATGCATTCATATACATATAACTTCATGATTTATTAAAGATGAAAGTAAATTTACACACTAATGAGATTATCTGCTTGTTTATCTCTCCATAAAGAAATCTTGCCTGGATATTTGGTATTAAATTCTGTAGTAACGGAATATAGATCATCGTCAATATTTCCCAGGTTTGATTGATATTTTGATTTGATAATGTCTAGAACTCCACTTTGCCTATGTAGTACAATATGCTAGATGTACGTTTAGGGACATTTCAGAAACTATTGGGAATTCTGCCCTAATCCCAGGCCAAAACTAAGTCTTTTTTCTAAATGAAACACATCAGCAATTCAAACAGCGTTTTCAAATCTGTTTCCTCGAACACTACAGTCCAAAGATAGATTTACTTGGTACACATGAGCAATCACAGTAGGAAAATAGTAAAAGACCTTCCCATGGTTAAACCTAATGATTTTATAACAAGTGTTTCAGGCGGTATCTGTTGGTGTTTGTGGTCCGGTGTCATGTGTGGTACCAAGTGCTCATGCCGAGTGCTCACAAAGGCTATAGTCAAGTCTCCTGGTACAATCCAGCACTGCTCAAACATCTTGACCGCCTTGTGTTTTGGAGTTGGAATTAATGTTTTGGTCGTTGCACCCCCAGAAACCCTTCACTGTTCCCACAATTTCTGTGATTCTCACATTCATTTATGTGACCCCATGTTGGGTTTTAGAAACTGAGTTCTAATGATTTGATTTTTATTTATCTCACAAATAAGAAATAGTACCTCAGTTTAATTTTAGAAATAAGCTTTATTGTCATGTAATTTACATTTACCAAATGTAAATTTTAAGTGTACAATAGTTAGGCTTATAGAAATACATACAACTCTGTGACTGTCCCCCAAATCAACACATACAGCATTTCCATCATCCCTCTGTGTCTTTACAGAAGACACGCAACCACTGAACAAGCCTGTGAAAGATGCCCAATAAAGCTGCCAGTGCAAAAATGCAAAGAAAGCCACAATGGAACACTGTACTCACAGGCGGATGGTGGGGATGCTGCACACGTGAAGTCTCATTGTCAGAGGCATGAAGCTTTTCTCACCACTCACAATTTTCACTTCCTTTACTATGAGTTTGGACGTCTTTCCCGATGGCTAAGGTTAGCCCGCTTTTTCTATGATCTGATTGGATTCTCTCTCTCTCTCTTCCTTTCTCTGTCTCTCTTTCTCTCTATAAGATATGTGCATGTACAGACACATACTATGTGTACATACAATTTATAGACGCATGCTTATGTATGTGTGTAAAAATCAGGATATTAACTCTATGAAATAAGTTGCTAATTTCCCACTGTATTTGTGTCTTTATTTTCAGACATAAAAACTTACTAATTAAAACCACCCAAAGTGTGGAGGAAACCATCCATTTTCATCTAGTTCTTGTGTAGTTTCATTTTAAAAAGATTTCATTGAAATCATTTACTTGGCACATATTCTGGTATGTGGTATGACGAATGCATCCAGTTTTATCTCTCTGGCATATAACTCTCCAGGTGACCTAATGCTTCTTATTAAAAAGTCAATTTTCTCTCACTGATTTAAATATTAAATACTAAATTTGAAATATTTATTAAATACAAAATTTCTTCCATGCAATTGAGTCTA
Source organism: Peromyscus eremicus (assembly GCF_949786415.1). Classification (NCBI taxonomy): domain Eukaryota; kingdom Metazoa; phylum Chordata; class Mammalia; order Rodentia; family Cricetidae; genus Peromyscus; species Peromyscus eremicus. The sequence continues at coordinate 53,091,777 of NC_081419.1, forward strand.
ATTCAGGCTTTCTTAATAGTTTTATTGTTCCACTCATTAGTGTACCAAAACTATGCTATTGGATATTTGGAACTTGGTTAGTTAGCTCTTTGTTTTCCAGGCTATTATTGGTTCATTTGTTGTCTCAAATTAACTTCATAACCAACTTGTTCAACTGTAGACGAGAGTGGAAAATGAGTGGGAGGCACTTGCTATTTGGCAGATAGGGATCTATAGAGAAAGTCCCATTTGAGGAGCGTTTTGAAGGTTAATTTTTCTGCAGCAGGTGTTGCACGGAGGGGTAATTGGGATAAAGGTCATTTGAGAAGCGGGAACCTTACTGAGACATTAACCTTGGTGTTTAACTTAGCAAGTGAGAGAAACCTGGAGAACAGAAATTGGAACATAACAATGGAAGTCACATGTATCCTATTGCTTCTGTGCTAGTTTAACTCTGTGTGTCCCCATGCAGTTTCTAGAGAAATCGACCTGTTTTGTTTTTTGCATTTTCCATCACATAAAAGGACAGGATTGTCTGCTGCCCTTCAAAGACAAGACCCATCTGGCCTATGTGCACTGAATGGCTAGCCACTGGCAGTGATGACCTGCTGTAAGCCACCTGCTCTTGGAATAGTTGGAAAAAAGTGCTGGGAGAATCACTATGCATTGGTAAAATCGGAGCCTTTGGAATTAATCAGAGCTGGGTTCAAATCTTAGCATGATTGCTTCCTAATTCTGTAACCTTGGGGAAGACAGTTCCCTCATCAGCAGTGAGCACCCTATTGCTCACCTTATAGACGTTGGGCTGATTAGCTAGTGCATCCCCGAGTCTCCTTCGTCTCTTGTGAAGGTGTTAGTATTGCCCTTCTCTGGAGGATACCAACAGTATATCCAGGAACGGCAGCTGTGATCTTGATTTTCTCATCGCTGTCCTGGTGAAGTAACTTACATTTAATTTATATGTCATTTTATTTAGAGTTAGAATGTTACAGAGAAAGGAACGTGTTTATTTCTTTGAAAGAATGGTATTAGAAACAAATCTGGGGGAAGAGAGCTGCTGGGACCCTTGCTCCTTTTTTGTTGGGAGAGTCTGCTGGAAGAGTTGAATTGACCCTGAAATATCTGTGGCTTCCTGGATGCAGAGAAAATCTCAGCCAGGTCGAGACCATGAAGCTGGAGTCATGGTCAGAGGCTGATCTCAGTTTTCTGAGATTCAAATGATATAAACCTTTACTTCAAATTGATGCGCTGAAGCCTGAGCTAAAACGTTACCCTGTTTTCTCATACAGCATATGAATCTTTGCTGAGCGGATCCTCCTGGCTCATTCAAGGCACCTGCTGTGTGTCAGCACGGCCAAGCAGGCCATGGGGAAAGCAATTCAGGTGACATCCTTTTGCCTCCAGATAAACACAGGGGGCCTGAAGTCTAGATTAAAGAATTTAAGTTTCAGGTTTTCTTAGAGGCAGTTGCTGAGTGCCTGATGCATAATAGGGAATAATAGGATTCTATGAATAATAATAAAAAAGCAACCCTCAGAATATACAAGAGATGTCATGGGTATAAATAGATAATTTCCTCAGAGACAACCCATGCATCTGGAAATAAATTATGTGAATGTGATCTTGAGTTATGCTGGACTTTCACTATAAACTAACTTTTTAAATAAATGTTTAATCAGAGGTATTCCATGTCCTTCGTGTGTACCTATCTACGAAAATATACATGCTCTGCATTAGGCCAAAATATTTGTAGTTTTATCATTACCTTCAAAAAAGCAAAGTGATTTTCCCTCAGTGCGGTATTGAGTGTCTTTCTGAGCTATGCTCTTTTGTGAGGACTGAAACTCTAAAACACATTTATGCGGACATATCAAACAGAGCACAACAAATGTGACCACCCCAAATCTGCCTTTCTCAGTCTACAGGCCTGGAGCGGCCTCGTTTCTCCCGTGTTAGACAGATGTGTGGATTCATTCCCGTCAGTGCAGTCCCATTAGAGATGCACACAAGCTCCCACAGAGGCGACCTTGCTGTTTTGCAGAGGCTACTCCAAAATGCACTGGTTTTGTGTTCTGTTAACTCCAGGGAATTTAACAATGGCAAACGCATAACCACACATTTAGGGACCGCGGAGCCACTGAGGCTTTCCCTGTGGCTGGGACCTATTGCTGGCTTAAGTGCTCACTGTCTCCAGGTTGACAGCAAGTAGATAAATTAGCTCAAATTCAGTTTCTTATCTATGAATACAGATGTAGACGGCAGGTGGAGAGCTGATAGTATTTCTGGATTACAAGATGCCCAATTCAATCTGAATGTCAGATAAAGAATGGATACATTTTTAATATAAGCATGTCCCAGGTATTACACAGAATGTACTAGCTCAAAATTATATTACTATTCACACAAAATTCAAATTTAACTAATATTCTGTATATTTCTGTTTTATAATTTTTGTTTTGTTTTGTTTTGAGACAAGGTTTCTCTGTGTAACAGTCCTGGCTGTCCTGGAACCCACTTTGTAGACCAGGCTGGCCTTGAACTCACATATCCACCTGCCTCCTAAGGACTGGGATTAAAAGCATGTGTCACTAGGGCCCGGCTATAATTGTTTTTTCATTTAAAAAAAAAATTCTGTTTTAAAAATTGAGTCATTGAAAATTTCATACAATGTATTTTCATCATATTCATCCCAATTTCTCCTAACTCCCAGAGCAGAATAGAAATTTTGTTATAAATATACAAATTATAATTGTATATATATAGTATATATGTATATATGGAGTATAAGTGACACCATGTTATGTAAAGTGGAATGATTAAATCAAGCTAATTAGCATATTCCTTAATCTCAATATTTTTAAGAAAATTAAGCTTTTAAAAATTTTGAGCTACACATTATTAAAAACTAAAACAATCCAGTTGTAAAATAGATCTCTAAAAATACCACCCCTTGTCAGTCTAAAGATGTTCTTATGCTATTCCCTAAATTTGGCAGTCCCAGTTGGGGGCTTTGACGGATAACTTTTTAATACTGTTCATGTTTAAATATGAAGTTTAGCATGAAGTGTGTCTAAGGTTAGTCCAAACCTGTATATTAACTTTGCCTTTGTAGACATTGTTCTGTAGATTAGAGACTTGGGCGGATCTTACCTATGCAGCTTTAGGATCCTCAGGACAATTAAAGATGAATTGTTCTGAGAATGAAGACACCCCCACCGTCCCAAAGAAGTTCATCTCACCTCCACCTTCTGTTTTCTGGCTCATAAAAACCTGGCTTTCATGTCACCTCCAACAGGTCACAATAGGAGCAGAATTCCAAGGCCAGATTCAATCCTTGGCTCTTGTTAAATATTTCACAACTACTGAGTTTTTATGCCCAGAGGTTCCTTTTATTGAATTTTGATGTCTGATTCTGCCTCCTTCAAAGGAATTGAATCCACTCATACAAAGAATCAATTTGAAACTTGTTATAAAGAATTCTCCCCTATGTCTGGGCAGCCAGGGCCACCAGCAACGGTATTGTTCCTCTCATTGCTCCCATTGTGATGAGCACATAAGCCAGATCTTTAGATCTAGCACAAGTCTAATTGAAAGGAGCATTTCAGCTTTATTATTCAGTGGACTGAAGAGAAAATAGGGAATTAACAATTGATGTTTGTCTAGGGTCCACAAACGCACCAGATGAACAAGTATGTTGGGTCATAATTCATTGTGAAAAAGGGTCTTATAATACAAAACGTTAAATAATGAGGGGAGGTCACTATCTATGCATTGGCTGACACTTTCTCTGGAGAACTATCCTCTTTTCTAAATAAGGGTCCATATCTCCAAGAGGCCAGTCCTTGATGACGTGGAAAACTAGAAGTGATGGAGTGAGCATATCCTATTCCTGGGCAAGCACCTGCATAAGAGAATTCCATTAGCAAAGGTCTAAATACTCATCAAATGAGGGCATTGTATGTCTGCATAGGAGTGCCTCTATTTAGGGATGGCTTCTTTTCCTCATCTGAACAAAGAATTCAAAAAAGTCACTTGTCCATAGTAAGCTGATTCTGTTCTGGCCCAGATCACCAGTAACTTTTATTAAGTTGCAAACATGATTCCCATAGCTGATATATTGTCTAGCATGTGAATTTTTTTCTCCCAGAAGAATCTTCCTTGGTCATCTATTGCATCCCGATATTTCACTTCCAGATATTTCCGATGGTAGATGTTACTAGGAGATGAATCACCATCTGTCACTGAGTGGTTTGTGATCTTTTCTCTGTCTTTCATTGAAGGTTTTCAGACTGGTGAAGCTACCAAAAAGCAAGGTATGAAATTGGACTCAGACTAATAAAAATCATATCCTGTTTTTTAACCTTAGGAGTGTTGTATAGGCTTGAGAGACAGTTGTGTTTCTAATATATTTAACTGAGCTCTTACTTGGCCCACATCCACTAATTAGAAACTATTGAAATGCAAGTGCATTTTTGAAGTGTCTGTGCGCCGTAGTCATTAAGCTGCATATGTTTTCCAGATGTTGGCTAACGTATGCAAATCCCAGGAAAAGCATTTTCCTTCTTTGGAACTTATAATGATTCCTAGGATGCTGAAACCCTGTAATTTTATTGAGTCTGACTTTAAGTATTTGAAATGTCACCGCACTGAAATTTGGTAAGACAATTTCTACTCTCTAGATAGGTTTTTGAAAGTTCTCTGATGTTCTTAGAGACACTCTCTAATATGGTTGTTGTGGATGGGGAAATCTATTACTTGACAAGTAGGTGGACTCTTACCTTTTAAGGGAGGCTGCCTCATAGCAGAGAATTCCTGCGTAAGTAAGTTAAAGATGGGAAGCGAACTCCAGTCTCAGGCCCTTCTTCTGGCTGTTGATGATGGAGAGAGCCTAGGGAAGAAGGAGGACTTCCAGAGGGACATTTGGTGAAGGAAAAGAGGGCAGTGGACAGGAGGGGCTAGACCTACCAGGTGGTACCTCCCTCGATTGTTCAGGAATCAACAAATGATTTTTAAATCATTTTTATTTTTTAAGAATCTGAGACAGAGTCTGACCTCAAACTTGTAGTCTTCCTAACTTCGCCTTTTGAGTGCTGCGATTATTGGTGTGTGTCACCATGCCAGCTCCCCATGGGGATGAGAGAGAGAGAGAGAGAGAGAGAGAGAGAGAGAGAGAGAGAGAGAGAGAGAGAGAGAGAGAGATCTTGAATGGATTTCTCCGTGGGGGTAGAAACAATAGGGAGTGATTTTGAAGGAGGCTGAAGTTCGTTTGATTTCTTCTAACGCTGAGTTGGCCGCCATCAAACATGAAGTGGACACCTTAGGTTCCTATGCCCTAGTGAGCGTGGGGAGACTGATGGGTCTGGGCTAGTTCCACCCACTATAGGATAGCCCATCTCGTTGATTTGATAAGTGCTGCCAGGCAAGGGGCTCCAAGCTCTCTGGGGGTGGATGTGGGGTCAGGGACTGACAGTTGGCATGTGCCAGTGCGGTTGGTGAGTGAGACAACTCCGCAGTTAGTACCGCTGACCCTAGGAGCCTCCAGCTGATGCTCTTAGGATAGTGTTTCACACGCCTGTTAAAGCATAAGAAACATCTAAGACATTTGTTCAAGTACAGATCTCAGGCTTTCTTTTAGAAAGTGTAATGGAGGAGGTTGGTAGGAGAGTGAGGTGGAGAGGTAATGGAGTAAGATGAGGCCTGGGAATATTTGTTTTTAATAAGTGCCTTAGTTACTCTTTCACTGCTGTGAGGAGACACCATGACCAAGGCAGCTTAGAAAAGAAAGTATTTAACTGGGGGCTGACTTACAGTTTCAGGGTTAGCCCATGACCATTATGGTTGGGGAGTGTGATGGCAGGCGGGTAGGCATGGCGCTAGAGGAGTAGCTGTGAGTTCACATCCCATCTGAAAGGTTCCAGGCAGAGAGAGAGAGACGCGGCCTGCTGTGGGCTTTTGAAACCTCAAAACCCACCCCCTATGACACACCTTCTCCAACAAGGCCACGTCCACTCTAACAAGGCCACACCTCCTAATCCTTCCCAAACAGTTTCTCTAACTGGGGAGCAAACACCCAACCGTGTGAGCCTATGAGGACCATTCTCATTCAAACCACACAGCAAGCGTGACGAGGAATTCTCTGATTGCCAAGTTTAGAAGACATTTATTTTTGATGGGATTAATGTCTAAAATGCCCTGATTGGCCTGGTACCACCTAGTAGTCAATCCCCAGGGTTTGATAAAGAAACACATCATGTTTCTCAAGCTCTCTCTTATCTAAATGTCATAGATATTGGTACATTTCCTATTTTCACCATTATTAGGAGATGATGACCCAGATCTTGCAGTGGGTGGCTGTTTGAGCCATACCCTGAAGCACTGCCCCTAGAGAGGTAATAGCTGTTACACCTGCCTATGACCTTGAGGTACATGACTCTGAGACATGGCCGCTTGGAGACCCTTAAGACCTGGGATGCATGTAGGCTCTCTTTTCTTCGATACCTCATGATTTTGGATGCTGGTACGGACCAGGGCTAAGCTCGCCAGAGAACTGAGTTGGACCGTGTCCAGGATCCTGCAACAAATTCTTTTATTCTGTCTTGTGAGTTAACCCCCAAATAAATTCCTTTGCTCATTAAGCAGGCTCCGTGGATTCTAGCAACATAATCCCAATAAATTCTTTTTGTTTGCTTTTCTTTCTTAAAAAGCATTTCACTCATGGGATCATTTTAGTTGCCTTTTGTCTAAGCGTCTGGCAAACTCACTGCGGCCCACAATAGTAAGCCATGTTCCAAGCACAGATGTGCCGTTAAGCTCAGGAGAGGTGTAGTGGTTTCAGTGAGGAGTCTTCTAAAGGTCACAGGCGTTTGAATACTTGGTAGCTGTCTGGGGAGGGTTAGGAGGTATGTCCTTGTTGGAGGAGGGGTATCCCTGTGAGCAGGCTTCAGGTTTGCACAAGTCCAGGCCATTCCCAGTGCTCTCTCTGCTTCCTGTCTGGAGATCTGAACTGTCTCTAGCCATGTTAGCCTGCCGCTGCCATGCTCGCCGCCATGATGGTGATGGACTCCTGTCCCTCTGGGACTGGAAGGCCCAGATAAACTCTTCCTCTGTAAGTTGCCTGGGTTGTGCTGTTTGATCACAGCGATAGTAAAGTAACTAAAACAAGATGTAAAGGTAAGTCTTTACCTCTCCCTCTTACTTTCAGATGCCACCTCTCTCTAGCTACATTCTGACCACACAGAACAGCTTGGTAACACCCATGGATTCCTGTAAGCCTAGTGTTCTTTCTGGGATGCCAACTCTCAGTCCATTTATATCCAGCAAATTCCCACCACTTATTTTAACCAACCCAAGCCCTTCAGTCAAGGGTAGATACCCTTTCCTGTATAATGTCACGCTGTTACATCTAGGGAGAATCCACTAATTCCATTAGTTTATATGTCACTCTGCTGGGCTACAAGCTTTGCATTTCCAGCAGTGTGCACAGCCCTTGGCGCCTGGCCCACGTTCAGTGCACATTATTGAGAGAAGCAACGTCTGTTGTTATATTTTCTGGTGACCTCCAGCCTTTAAGCACGTCTTCGCTTGCAGGAATGTACAGGGGCAGTGTCTACCAAGAAAGCCCTTGAACAAAGGCAGATCTGAAAACCTGGATCCTGGATTCTCATAGGTATTTGCATGATTTCCTTAATGCTAAGACTCACCTTCCAACTTAGTACATAAAAGCACAGCTCTGAGAGATCCTTCTGTGGCCCCATCCTGTCATCGCTTCACAGTTTGGGGATCTTGGTACCACTATAACCAGAGACCAGAGACCTTTTCTATATGTGAACTCTTGAAGTTCACTTAAAAATCACCAGAGGATCCTGATTCTGACACCTGTGGAAACACAGAAAAAATAATTTTTACCCAGATGAATATTGATTTCTACTTCAGTTTTGTTCTTAGCCTTTGTATATCTGTCTTCGTTTGCCTTCTGCTGCTGTGAAAACACTGACCAAAAACAACTTTGAGAAAGAAAGGATTTATTTCATCTTACATCTTACAGTCCATCATGTTGGGAAACCGAGGCAGGAACTCAAGCAGGAGCCTGGCGGCAGGAATTGAAGCAGAGACTGTGGAGGAGCGCTGTTTACTGGCTTGTTCTCATGGATTGCTCAGTTGCTTTCTTATATAAATCAGGGCACCTGCACAGGGATGGCATCACCCACAGAGGGCTGGGCCCTCCCACGTCAATCATTAATTTAAAAAATGCCCCACAAACTTGTCTATAGGTCAATCTGATGGAAGCAAGTCCTCAGTTTATGTTCTCTCTTTTCAGATGACTCTAGCTGGTGTAAGTTGACAAAAACAAGAACAAAACCCAACCAACCAGCCAAACAAACAAAAAACCCCTAGCCAAACATCACCCTCTTCTTGACCAAACAACAGCCTTTTAAAGACGGGTCAGCTAAGTATATCAGTAGCCATTTGGACATGAATGATTGCGATAGAATATGTTTTGGTAGATTAAAAGGAAAGGATATAACAATGCATGGGTTGGCATTCCTCCCAAATAATGCTGTTTTGGAAATGATAACTTAAAAAGAAATACCTTCAGAATGTTCATGAAAACACCTATTAGCATAGATCTACCAACTCAACACAAAGGCCTGTTAGCACCCAGTGCACTGGCCACAGCTGCTTTTCTGAGCCCATTTCCTCCTATCTTACCTTTGCCTACTTGGATCCAAGCCAGATACACCTTGGTCTGTGCCTTGATCCCTGGGCCCAGGCCTTTCTCTACATCTTTTCCTTCTCTCTGTCTTTCACTTACCATCTTCTCAGACTTATTCCTTGACTTCTCCGTTAACCACCAGCCCCGCAGTCCTGCCAGGGCCCTCCGTGGCTCCTTCACAGCCTTCATAGTTCTCTAAGACACCCATCACTTCTGATGTACTCTATTTTTCCATTGTTCACTGCCACACCGTTAGCACTTAGACCAGTATCTGGCAATGGGCTTGCAGATCAGTCAATACTGAATTTAATCTATACCCTGTAACATCTTTAAAAAACTACATTATTTAAAAAAAAAAAAGGAATAACATGGAAGATTGAAAAAGTTAACCTCCTAAATTACTGCATTTTAGGCAGTTTCACCATTGAGATATAAAAATCTTTCATGAAATATTTAAATCTAGTACTATTAAGACCTTTTAGATGATAGGATAATATTCATTCTAACTATAGCAGAAATTAGAAACAAAAAGCTGTTCAGCAATATGGTGTTGCTTGATAAGTTACTGTGTCTATACATTTTTTAATGTATATGGATGTTTTGCCTGCTTGTACGTCTGGTGCCTGGTACCTGCGGAGGCCAGAAGATGGTGTCAGGTCCCCTGAAACTGGAGTTACAGATGATTGTGAGCCACACTGTGGGTGCTGGGAATCAAACTCAGATCCTCTGGAAAAGCAACCAGTGCTCTTAACAGCGGAGCCACCTCTCCAGCTCCAATATAGCTATATATTTTATTTCTACACACTTACAAACAACAATACAGTCAAACATTGGGATGCCCCAGGTGTTGGCTCCAGTACATCACACCAGAGCCACAGGTGCTTAAGCTCCTTGTATTTAAAATGGTGTAGTATTTGCCCATAACCTGCACACATTCTCCTGTATATGCTAATCACCTTTAGATTACTTACAATACAATGTAGATCTGGTATAAATGTTCTGTTCTGCTGTATTGTTAACAGTATTAACAAGAAAATAGTCTGTGCTGACTGATTTTTTTCTGAATATTTTCATTATGGAACCTGTGGATACAGAGGGATGCTTGTATTACTATGGGGAAAATATGCTTCTGATGTTTTCATAATTTTAAGACACAAGTATGCAAGGTATTCTTTTCACTTCATTGTAGAGGGCTGGGAAGAATTGGAAAGGGAAACATATGAAGGTATTTAGAAAACCAAGAAGCAAATGGTTTAAGTAAACTGCCCTGGTCACATGGCTGCTAAGTGGAGAAGCCCAGTGGCATGGAGGCCAGCTAACTTCAGTTCAGTGTGTCTTCTGGACACCACCTAACTTAGAATTTCACTGGCACAACTGCCTCGGACTCAAGCCCTTCTTCAACTGTGCCCAGGGTCTATACTCCCGTAACCCCCGCAACTAACACATGTACCAGCCTGCCACATGGGTGTGGATTTGAATCTAATAGAACTTTGGGTCTTCTATGTTATTTCTCTGGGCCAATAGACTTGATGCTCAGTGGGCATAAATCAGTTTTACCAGGAAGATAATAGTGAAGAGTAATATCCTATGTGCTTTCCACAACAGTGAGCTTTCCAGCTTTGAGTTGATTTTCACGTTTTGTGTTCAAGGACTGGAAGGGACTTCCACTGTTTGAACAGCATCGAAGGGCTCAGCTGAAAAGCAGATCCATTTCTAATCAACTCAACTGCCAAGTCATTTGCATGTTAGTTAATACCTTAGGCAACTTCTCAACTAGGACATACTCTTGTTTGAGGCCAAGCTCAGATAAAACGTCTTCCAGAAAAGTCATCATGGGCAAAGCGTCTTTGGATACTTAACCTAATTAGTGCCAGGCTCTAGCTCTCCACCAGTTTATAATCTCACGGAAGTAGCTTACAAAATGGTCACCATTTGTTCTGCTGTTTCCCTAAACAGCTATCTCAGTCCCCAAGATGTCCTGTTTATAAACAGTCATCCAAGAGGCCAAGGAGCAGAGCAGGCCATGTGATGGATTGCCCACAGCAGGCTGACTCTGCCTATCGTTCTTGCTGGCTCTAATTAAAAGATGACGAAGTCAGGGGTCTGAGGCAGGGATGACAATAGGGACAGCAGTCCCCAAAATAGCAGCAAAGGAAAATGGATGCCTTTGAGTGATTGCATGATGTCTGAATTAATGGCCAGGAAATGAGCGATTATCGCACACTTACAGCTAGGCTGCTTTGTAAAGCTTGTGGTGTGCTCAGAGCTATATACTTGAACTTGGGGAAATTGAAGAGAGGAGTTTGTGCTCAATTATTGCTTGGCTGGATAAATGCATATCCAAGCAGTGCTTAAACTAAGGGGACAATCACTTTCTGTTACTGCTGTTTTAGTATTGATGTTTCTAAAATAAGCATAATCTTATGAAGCTCATTTTGTAGACACATGTAGTCTCCAGCCAGTTGTTGACTGGGGGAATCAACTTTTATTGCACTGCCTCTGTTCCTGACTTACAGTAACATTAGTTGGTATTTGAATAGCTGCTTTTCTGCAGAGACAAAGTTCCCCCCCACCCCACCCCAACCCCTGGTTTTGGTTAATTTATTCTCAGAGCACTCCAGTTTGGCAGTGACAGGCATCCTTATTTTTCTGGGGCTGATTGGTTCAGTAGGTTAAAGCATCACACAAAAGAGGCCAAAGTCCAGCGTTTGATTCCCTTGTGGGGGTGAGCTCCCTAGGCTGCGGGCTTCCCCTCAGCCGCCATCTTGTAATGGTGTCCATTCATCATGGGCAGAAATGGGAGGAAAGGTGAGGGAGGATTAGAGCAAATCCATCACTGCTCCTGGAAATGCAACTGATTATGCCGGCCCCCCAGGCTTGGGGGCAGGAGGAGGCTGGGTGTCTCTATGCAAACAATAGCACTCACTGCATGTAGTTAGAGAAACTGAGGAACAGACCACGTACCTATTGCTGGATTAAAACAACAATAACAACAAAACAAAAACCAGACTCTTAAACCAGGAACTGACACGATTTTTCTTACCTTTCAGTCAGTTTGAATTTCTTAGACATATTATAAAAATACTAGCCACTATTTAGACTGAATCACCCAGAAGTGCCTATTTACTTCTTGAACTATTATTTATTCTAAAAGCCATTTCAAATTTAGTAACTGTCAAATAAAGTCTCTTTCACATATATCTTCTCACACAGAATGATCTACCTTAGGAACCTACAAGGAAAAGAGTGAAGAATACGGGTCCATAACACACTTCAGGAAGCAGATGTTTTGACTGAGCAGAGACGTTATCTATGGCCTCGTTTTATATGTGCAGGACGTTTATGCTTAGCGTGGCTGGCCTTCCTTTTGTCCATTTCTTTGACTTTGGCTCTTCTGTTTCCCCTCTACTGATTATTTATTTTTGCTCCAACAGGTGCTGCTTCGGAGAAGCCCTTCTGCTCTGGTCTCGCACCCTGCTTGTCCTGTCAGGCGTCCCGAGGCCCCTGGAGGGTTCAGCCCCCGCTTCCCCCAGACATCTCATGGCTACTGAGCTAATGGGCCAGCTCTCCGCGGAGCTGAGAAAACCTGTCCCGTATTCCACACCATCAATTACATGCTGGATTCTCTCCTAGCTGCCTTTTGTTAGCCTGAGCTGAGTTGCCCAGGAGCAGCAGCCGGGTCTGCAAATGCCATTTATGCGCTCTGATGGGAGCCATTTGGCACGGGGTTCCAAGGCGTTCTGTCTACAGATAACCAGGAAGGCTCCAGTTACAAGACAAACAGGCTTCGTCTTGCACTTCTGACTTACTTCCTATTGATGAGTGGCCCCCAGGCTTGGGCTCATCTGTTCCTCTTTTGTCTCCCAGAGTTATCCCTCCTCACCATCCAAGGCCTGGAAGGAATTACTCGGTTTCTTTGGTCTGAAGATGCTGGAACAAGATTGCTTGGACCAATTACAGTTTCATCACTTTTAGCTGTGTGGTGTTAGATTAGTTACTTAACCTCTCTGACCTTCACTTTTTTAATCTTTCAAATGAACTACTGCTACATAAATTAGAGTTGTAGTGAGGATTCATTTGGTTGGTTAACATGCTAAAAGTCCATATAAAAGGCTGGGCAGAGTGTGCTATATAAATACTAATAGAGGGAAGTATTCTCTCTTATCTTTCCTCTGATTGTTCTTCTGGGCAACGAGAGCTTGAGGCTGTCCATGTTTCTCAGCCTTTGGCAAAAAGACGCAGCAGTAGGGCTAGTACATACTCCTTGGACCTGAAGGTTACTGTGAGCCTCTTGTCTGGGTCTGCCCAGGAGCACCACTGGCTCTGGGGATCCCTGGGGGGTCTGCCGTCTGTGAGGTGTGGGTACTGTTAACCCCAGTCTCTCTGGGTTAAAAGTGTGTTTTATCTCTGAGACACCAAGGGCTATTTTCAGAAGAAAACTCGAGATAACCAGAGAGAAACTCTAGAAAAAAAAAACCCTACAAAATAGAGGAAGACAAGAAATAGTGGGCAAATGTGTGCTGTTCTTCTTTTTTTTAAATTTAGTTACGCTCTAACTGTATCTGTGACCTTTGAATCTTTAACCTTTTTTGTTTGTTTGGTTTGGTTTGGTTTTGTTTTTTCAAGATGGGGTTTCTCTGTATAGCTTTGGCTGTCTTGGAACTCCCTCTATAGACCAGGCTGGCTTTGAACTCACAGAGATCCACCTGACTCTGCCTCCGTAGTGCTGAGATTAAAGGCATGCACCACCACCGCCCAGCCCTTAAATCTTTAATCTTAACTATCAAGCATAAAACAGAGCAAGGAGGTATATCATGGGAGAAACAGGACTCATCACCATGAGGGGCTCTGCATTTTCTGTATTCTCCATGGGGCCTGCAAAACCTGGTCATTGTACAGTCACCTATCCTGTTTGCTTGATGACCACTTGTGGGCCGCAACCACTCTGCACGTTCTTGTGTTCCTGTTTTGTTTTGAGACAGGGCCCTACTATATAGCTCTGGCTGGCCTGGAACTTACTCTGTAGACCAGGCCAGCCTTGAACTCACAGATCTGCCTCCCCTGCCTCCCAAATTCTGAAATCAAAGCTGTGTGCCACCTCCCCCAGATAAACTGTGCATATTTTTAAAATATTTGGAAATGGTCTATATACATCAATGTTATTTCTAAATTCTGAAAGATTAAGATGATATCCCAAATATCTGCAGGCCGCAGGCTCTCTTTCTCTCAATTACTGTAATTATAACACTTGCCTAATGCCTTGCCCCCAGCAGCCCCTTAATAAACATTTAGTGCACAAAGATATTCAGTGTATTGGCAAATGTGTTATCTGCTGTGTCCTTCGTTCAGCAGGATAATGGGACCCCCCCCCCCCCAATTTGGGATTCAGACAGGGAGAAATGTGTTGATAACCATTGATTTGGGGCACATTATCATAACTGGTCCTCTCATTGTTCACATACTAATTTAGAAGTGATAAGTGTCAAGAACTGACCAACACATATATTAACAATGACTTATATCTAACTTATGCTTTCTCCCAACTCATCTCTCAAGCTCAACCACCAAGGAAGCCGCCATCTTGCCAACTGTGCTGAGAAACCTCAAGACCCTTCTCCTAGATAGGAAGAGGGAGGAAACATGACCTCTTGCCAGTGACTGTCCTAGGGTTTTCTGAAAACAGTCCATTTGCAATTTGTAAATGTTTTGCAATTTGTAAATATGTTTTGTTCAGGATGGTAGAAGGTCTAATGTGACCCTGTTTATCTCAGCGTAAAGGACTTGGCAGACCTGCTGTGGAAGGGTGGGGTGGGAGGAATTTATCTATTGGGTAGTTCTTATGAAGACACAGCAATCTGCTTCCACAGTGCAGAAGTAAGCAGAAGTAAGCGCGTGATTGGAACTTATGAGCCTCTTTAGACAAAGATTCCAAAATTTTGCATGAAGAGGAAACTTCAGTCATGAGGCTGTGTTCTTTCAGCTCCTTTGGTATCTCTGAGGTGGATTGTGTATTTTTGTCTGGCTGCTGGCTGCTCATTCTCTAGCCATCAGCTTCACCCACTGTCCTGGTACTACTTATTATGGCGGGGACTTTTCTCTCTCTTCTTCCAGTTTCTTACCACTTCAGTTTAGACCAGTATTTCAGAGCTTACCCATCTATGACTGCCTGTGCTGCTGCTGGAGCTAGGCCACACACCACAGTCAGCTTTCCTGTGTCTCAGGAGTTCCGCATTTTCTGGCTATCATTGCCTTTGGTTTTTATGCCCATCAATCTGTTTTTCCATAGTCTCTAATGCTCTCAGTACCATCACCATCACCGGATCCTCTGATACACTCTAATCTCTCAGTACCATCACCATCACCGGATCCTCTGATACACTCTAATCTCTCAGTACCATCACCATCACCGGCATCCTCTGATACACTCTAATCTCTCAGTACCATCACCATCACCGGATCCTCTGATACACTCTAATCTCTCAGTACCATCACCATCACCGGCATCCTCTGATACACTCTAATCTCTCAGTACCATCACCATCACCGGATCCTCTGATACACTCTAATCTCTCAGTACCATCACCATCACCGGATCCTCTGATACATTGTCAGTTCTCATCCCCAGCGCTCTCCCCTTTCAAAACCTCTCTCCTGGGTCCTGGACCTTCTTGCTGCCATCTGACTGGGATGTTTGGAGGTCCATGGTCCTGGGATCTCCCTTGGCCTCTTTCCTACATTGATCCTCCATTTTCTTGAAGCATTTATATTCTTCTTTCTTGTTTTTCTGTTGGGGGCAGGGAGATAGGCAGATAGACAAGGTTCCTGAAGGAAAAGGGTGGAGTTGGTAATTATTTTTATATCCCACAGCTATTAAAATGGTTCTGTCTGCCCTTCAATTCCCCCGAAAGGGTGGTTTGGTTACAGGCTTATAAACTAAACAGCAGCATTTCCAGCACTTCATTGTCTTCTAGCTCCTGGCGTAGCCTTTGAGAAGTCAAGTGTGTTTTAATGCCCTGTCATTCATATGCACATGGTCTCTGACCTGCCCATTTGAAAATTATTAGAACGTTCCTCTTCATTTCTGGTAGCCTAAAATTTCCAGATGTGGGCACTTTTCATTAATTACACTGGGACCTCTGAGACCTTTCATTCTTCAGGTTTATAGATGTCCATTCTAAGAGTCTTTCTTTTATTATTTAGTTGCTAATTTTCTCGTTTCTTTTGCTATTCAATACTCTGGGTTGACCCTCCCATTTCCTCGCGTTGGGCTTTTATTGTCTACTGCCGATATTGTCTCCCTGCAGTCTTTCTTTTGGCCGTCACAGTCTTCTTTCCTTCCCCTTTTATGACATTTCATTTCGTGGGTGCAAGGCTTCCTCTTAGCCTGCTGAGGATGCTCACTGTAGCACTGGATGTTGCCTTCTATCTGCTGTGTGGTTTCTCCAACAACATTTCCTCATTATACTAAGCCTTTTGGCTTAGGTTTATGTCTTCATGTTGGAAAATTTCCTTAGATGTCTAGGTTTGAAGGCAAGGGCCATATTATAAATTATTTGTAATACGTTTTGTCTTCTAAATAGGACTTGTCTTTGGTTTTCTAACATGTTTGATAAATTATTCAAACAATGTGGAGGAACAGAAGTTCATTTACAATTATACCTCCTAAAAAGAATCTTTAAAAAAAACAGTCATATATTTATGCCATAAACGCATTTATGTAAATGATTTCAAAATTCCAAAATAAGACAGAATGTCTGAAGTCTGTTATCCCCCACTATCACTAGACCACTGCTATCTTTATGTGTGAAGATGCGTATTGTATACTTTAGAATGGCTGTGATGTGGATTTAGCCCAAGATGGAGACTTCTGATTTGTCACTACTAAAAGTCAGGCTGTGCGCGCCCCCTTTCGGCCACCTTTGTCTGCTTGCTTGTTTGCTCTCTTAGGAAGAAGTTTTATTTTATTATAATTTTTTAATGTTTATTTTTATTGTATGAATGTTTTGCCTACAGATTCCCAACATATGTGCCTTGTCCCCTATGGAGGTCAGAAGAAGGCTTCATATCTCCTGGGACTAGAGTTATAGGAGGCTGTGAGCCACCATGTGGGTGCTGGGAATTGAACCCGGGTCCTCTACAAGAGCATTCAGTGCTCTTAACCACTGAGCCATCTCTCCAGCCCCAGGAAGAAGTTTTGTTTTGTCTTGTTTTGTTTTGTTTTCATTTTTCTTTATTAAGAAATTTTCTACCCACTCCACATACCACCCACAGATCCCACCTCCTCCCTCCTCCCACCCCCCCAAGCCCTCCCTCCCAAGCCATCCCACATCCTCACATCCCCCAAAGCAAGGTCTCCCATGGGGAGTCAGCAGAGCCTGGCACACTGAGCCTAGGCAGGCCCAAGCCCCTCCCCACTGCACCACAGGAAGAAGTTTTAAAATCAAAATTACTGAAAAAAAAAAAGAAAAGAAAGGAAGGAAGGAAGGAAGGAAGGAAGGAAGGAAGGAAGGAAGGAAGAAAAAGTGAAGAAAGAAGATTCAAGAACAGGAAATTCATCTGCCCAGAACTGGTGTTGACAGGTCTTGGGCACTGGGACTGTGCCCATCTGAGGTGCGCACAGTAGGACCGGGCAGACTGAGAGAACAGCTTCCAGTTCCGTGTCTTTCTCAGCTTGTGGCTAGACTGGCCACGGCTCGGGTTTACTGGCTAGAGAATTTGTCCTCTGTTTGACTGAGTACCTCAACACAGGTCCATTCATTTATACAGGGCAGATAGCTAGCTAGTTATGAGCGTACTTTATCTTACATATACATTGAATAAACCAAACCAAAAATTAGAGGTCATCTAAGCGAAAAATTACTGCCTATACTGACACTAATCCTCTCTGTTTTGAAATCCACTGATCTGGAATCAAAGGTTCCATTTCGTTTGTAAAATGAGGGGTTCTAGAATTGCCTCAGCAGTAAGGGTCTGAGTAACTTAGGTACGTTCTTTTTTGTTGTTACTGTTTTCACGTTCTCAGCACCCACCTAAACCTTTCTGTATTTCAAGTCACTGGTCACTAATGTAAAGTCCCTCAGCTGGGCTCCGCTCCCAGGATGCAGCTCCTAGAAAAATGACTCTCTCTTATGCTGTATGAAAGCATTGTACAGACAGCTTTTACATACTCAGAGTCCAGGATCTGAAATGGAATTTTCAGATTAGTTACAGATGCCCTCCCCACACCCTCCTGTGCCGACTTCAGGAACTGGATGCACTTTAATTCAAAAGGCAGATTCTCAGGCCATTGAGCTTCAATACAGTCTAATGCCTTTGGGCTGTGGGGCTGGAGATCTCGGAGAAACCCGACTGAATGTTTTCAGATAAGATCCAAAACACAACCTACGTTCTTTTGCTTTGCTGCAAGTGTGTTTTTCGGTTTTGTGTTTAAATTAAAAAAAAAAAAAAACAACTTCTCATGCCCAGGCTGCAAATGTCCCAGTGGACGCCCGCCCTTGACTTGGGCTTTGGCCAAGCCTGAGCAGCTTGGCTTGTTCTAGAGGGAGGGGCGCACTGACCCTGGCTGCTTCCTGCTTGCAGTTTTCAGGTAGTCCCAGATGACCAGTTTGTGTTCTAGGCCAGAGTAACCCTTTTGCAGAATGAATAATATTTTCTTAAGCACTTTTAAGTTGCCATTCATGGCCCATTTTAAAAATGATTTAATGAGTGAAAATATGCTGTTTATAAGTCCCTTAGTGCATATGTTTTAGAATGGCTGAACGAGTCGCTTTGTTTACACACATTTACTACAATGGCCAAGGGAGATGTTACAGCGGTCAGAAATCCCTTAAGATGATATGTGGAGAAAACTCCTATCTGCCTGGTTATTTCTATAGGCATCAAGTTCTTTTCACAATCGACTCCCTTGAACTTATAGACCATAGGCCCCACTTTTAAACGGGGGCGGGGGGGCAGTTGAGGCTTTCAGATACACAAATGACTTACCCTCGTGAAAGCCAAAGACTGGCTAATGAGGAACACATCAGCTTTTACAACGTCTAGCTAATGTGCGGCCTGAAAGTGAGGTAAGAGCTGGGCTCTCAACGCTAGACTGGAGAGTGGCTTTGCTAAGAAAATCAGGAGCCTGCAGAGCGGGAGAGCTTAGGGCGCCTGCGCCAAGGGGAGGCAGCTGCTGGCGTACGGTGGGCGTGCTAACCATGGCATTTCTCCATTTGTTACCCAGGTCCCTAAATAATCTCTTATTAAGTAGAGCCCGGCAGCTGTGTGAGTTATTGTGTGTGGTTTAAGGAAA